>NW_026848317.1:600000-805331 GCF_030435595.1 Desarmillaria tabescens
CCCCCACTTAGCAGCTGCCACAAGATCAAAACCCATGGGAGGACATTAAACCCAAATTAATCACAGTTCCCAAATATTTTTATGGGGAATCCTTGGATCTACATCGCTTCTTCAATCACTGCGAGTTATACTTCGCCATGTTCCCAAAACATTATTCTCTCAATAGCAAAGGCATTAACCCATACCAGATTACCTTCGCACAGTCCTACCTTAGGGGAGAAGCCCAAAAGTGGTGGACCCATCAAGACCATTGCTTTCAAGACCACAAATGAGCACACTGGAGACTGCTGTCCTGGCAGGAATTCCATGATGCTCTCACCAGTCGCTTCCACAAGGTGGCCGAATTAACCATCAAGAAGTAGCAGTGGAAGAAGCTCAAGCAGTCGGACTTCAAGATGGCCATCAAATTCTTCTCAAAGTTCCAGGAGATGGCCCATGAGTGTGACGAGTTCAAAGATGAGAAACAGATGTTCGAAACTGTGGAAGCAGCGGTATGACCCATGGTCATGGATACTATCATGCACAGGGACAACGAGCACCCCACAACATATGCCGAATGGAAACATCGGATTGAATGGATTGATGCCAATTATCGATACAGTCTAGCCCAGAAGAGCAGCAATAAGACCTCCCAGAGCACCAATTCTGGTTGAGGCAATCAGAACATGTCGTCAGGAAAAGCCAGCAGCTCTGGGAATTCCAGTGACAAGAAGGATGCCACCAGGGTCACCTATGGAGGTCAGGGCCAGCCCATGGAGATTGACAAGTTGCAAAGCGAGAAGCAGTGCTTCAAGTGCAGAAATACAGGATGGAGCCAGGATCATAAATGTCTAGAGGACAAATCAAAATGGATCCCCATCAAACTCCCCCTGCACAAG
The DNA here is from genome assembly GCF_030435595.1 of Desarmillaria tabescens. Lineage (NCBI taxonomy): Eukaryota > Fungi > Basidiomycota > Agaricomycetes > Agaricales > Physalacriaceae > Desarmillaria > Desarmillaria tabescens. The sequence continues at coordinate 600,879 of NW_026848317.1, forward strand.
AAGATCCCCACTCAATGGCTACGACAACTATTACAAGAGGCCGAGAAGGAGGAATTAGGAAAGGACATGAAGATTGAGGAGGTCAAGGAAGACAAGGAGTCAAAAGACAGGCCGGCATCGCACTAAGCGATTCAATGACGTCGGCCAAGGACTTAGTTTCTCATGGTACATGCTCTCTCACTGCTGGTCAGACTTATAATACATATGTAGGTACTCCATATGAACAATATACCAATTTTTTCGTGTTGCTTACCATTGAAACAACTAAGGAAGAAGAATCACAGGATGCCAATGGCATAGAAGAGGATTACCACCACCTCATGCCTAAGCCACTGAAGGGAGGCTCGGTGCCTAGCAAAGAACCTCGAGGGGATAACCCACCTGGGGCTTGGTTTCCAGCCAAGTCAACTTGTCTGATGAGCCCTCCTCCCTGGAAGAAGGTCAGGCCTGACCGACTCGATGGTGCTGAATGGATGGGAACCCACGAGCGAGTGGCTGAGGCTGTGAACCTAGGGGATTCCTCCCACTTAGTAGTCACAGGAATGCAGGACACGGCAGGGAACAGTGCAGAGTGCTTAGGGGAGCCAGAATGTATGCACTTGCCCTCCTTGAGGACCATTGAGGCCAATAGGACTAAGGAATTGGATAAGCGGGAGGTTACAATGCCGTGTGCAATCACCCCTTTGGACAGCAGGGGCTGAACAAAGGACAGAGAGTCCTCCTCCCTCACTTCGTCGATTAGTGCCCAACTGCCACCCCAAGGCACCTGGCTGCCTGGCAACCAACTGCCATCACAAAGTTCAAGCAGGAAAGGTAATCACTCACCTGTTACAGTAGAAGAAGTCTCCAATGAAGAAGATCACCTAAAACCAGACATTCCTGTAACCAATCCAAAGGGGACATCTTCTGTGACCCTGAAATCGGTCCCAGACATCTATTACAAGCCCTTTGGACCACACTAGACCTGATGAGCTCTATGACTCACCCAGAATGAGTTGGAAGCTTGTGCAACCCTGAACAGGTGGGTTCATCCATGGTGGAAAACTGTTAGCCACCAACTCTACAAACTAGATCAAACAAGGATCGCCACTCGCACTTCAGTGGATTGATACACTTGCAGGTCTAAGAGTGTATGGAGCGAGCAGTGGGAAACTTAGATAGACGCAAAACACGGAGTTTGAGTTGGGTAGATTAAACCTTAGCCGAAGCTGGGGTTTAGGCCAGCGAAGGCTACTACTTAAATACACTATGGATACAATATAAATAGTACTGTGAGAACCATCTGGTGATGATCACATGTTCAGGTAAGCAGAAATGAGTAAGAAAAAGAAAAGAAAATGAATAAACCATAACATTACCCCCTCCTCAAGACTCGTTCGTCCTGAAATGAGTCCTCTGATTGCCACTCCCCAACTGAAGATGAATATCTGGATTCCAAATAGAAGGATGGTGTGTTGTCCTCTTCTTCATCTGAGTCCCAATTTTCGTGGACACACTGTAAGTTTTTGAGATCCAGCTCCTCCTCCGTTTCGTCAGTTTTGATTTTTGGTATGCCATCCACCTCATTGGTGGTAACGATAGGCCATTTGTTTCGCAGGAAGTCCAGTTCAAGTTCCGGGTTGAATGCCGGGTGCCAATTTTGGGCTAGGATATCATTGGAAGATGGTGAAGGGGAAGAGGGATAAGAGTCTTGTTGGGTGATGTTGTCATAAGATAACCTCTTATCAGCTCGTTCGATCTTTCCTTTCACCCGTTGTACCCTTTCTTCATACTCGTTGACTAGTTCTTCGGCGTTGGCCATATTGGATCATTTGACCCAAGAATTCTCCTCCATTGGATAACCTTTCCACTTGACGAGGTATTCAGTGATGGTGTGACATTTACGTCCATGGCCCACTACCTTGTCTCGTTGTTCGACGATTTTCTCGATCTCATATTCTTCTTTGTCCTTGATAAGGTCTGGTGGTGGTCTATCAGGGTGTGGTTGATTTGGGAAGGCCATGGGGGTGTATCGGGTAAGAAGAGACTCGTTAAACGTGTCATGGATTTTCCAAGTGATGGGCAACTTGAGTTTATAGGTGGAAGCTCCCTGTTTTGATACTACAGTGAAGGGGCCCACCCTTTGATCGCCCAATTTCTTGGTCGGTCAGGGTAGGTGCAGATTGGTAGCGTCCAACCAGACTCTGTCACCTGGCTGATACTTTTCTGATGAAGCCTTGTGCTTGTCATAGGTCTTCATCGCTTCCGCCGCCTTCGTAAGGTTTTCCTGGGTCACCTTTTGAATCTCTTGTATTCCTTTCACCAATTGAGACACTGCGGGGACTGTCCCTGCAGTTCTGGATGATGTTATAACTTGTCCGTCTCTCCCAAATACCACCTTGTAGGGGGAGAATCCCGTGGTGGAGTGTTCTCGGTTATTGTGAGTGAAGGCAGCTAGTGGTAACCAGTCGCTCCAGTCATCTTGGCGATAGTCAACAAACATTTTTAGGTATTTTTCTATTTCCTGATTGACTCTCTCAGTTTGTCCATCTGTCTGCGGGTGATAGGCCGTAGAGGGATTGCCTTGTACTTGGAGAAGAGCATAGAACTCCTTCATGAATTTGGAAACAAATACTGAGCCTCGATCCGAGATAACTTTTTCCGGCATTACTCCGTAAGGTACATAGACGGAGTCTCATAGGATTTTGGCAAACCCTAGAGATGTTAGCTCTTCAGTGCAAGCTATAGGTATGATGGTTTTGGAGAATCAGTCGACGATGACTAGGATGGAGTCGTAACCTTTAGAATTTGGGAGTTTGGTGATCATGTCCACAGAAATGTGAGTCCATGGACGAATGGGGATTTCGTTGGGGTTTGCAGAGCCCTTTTTGGGTGTCAGTCAGCCTTGGTTCACTGGCAGGTTTCACATCCTTTTACGTAGGCTTCCACGTCTCGATGCATTCACGGCCACCAGTAGTCGCGAAGGATGAGTTCCTTAGTTTTTTCTATGCCCAGATGTCCAGCAGTGACATGATCATGTCTGAGAGCAATGATCTCACCACAGAGCCTTCGATCTAGGGGTACATAGATGCACCCATTGCACCACAATAGGCCCTCCTTCCGGGTAACTCCCTTTTCGTGATTGAGGGAATTGGAGATACCTCGATCCCACTTATGCAGGTTGTGAGTGGCCATTTTAATTCTCTCATGGAGTTCCTCTGCAGTAGGCATTGTTAATGCCCTGAAGTGTTTGGCTTTGAGTACCACTATGTCCTTGTTATCCTCTTTTCCCTGATCATGATCTGCTCGTCTCGACAAGAGGTCTGCCTTACGGTTTTGAGCCCCAGGCTTGTGATGAAGTGTGAATTGGTATTCTGCTAACTCCGTAACCCAGCAAGCTTGTCGTCAATTTAGCTTTTGGGGTTTGTGAAAATATTAGAGATTGGAGTGATCAGTCCAGATCTCAAAGTCTTCCCATGCTCCCATAAGGTAGTGGCACCACTCCTCCAATGCGATCATGATGGCCAGGAGTTCCTTGTCATAGATCTCATAATTTCGCTCCGTGGTCGTCAAAGCTTTAGACAAAAAGGCCACCGGACACCATTTATCATCTTGGTATTGTGATAATACTGCTCCTATGGCCCCTTCACTCGAGTCCGCTTCTACTCTGAATTTCCCGTGGTCAGGGGGAATGGCCAGAACGACGTCTTCCTTGAATAATTTCTTGAGTTTATTAAAGGCTTCCTGCTGCACTTCTCCCCATTTCCACTCTACCTTCCCAGTCAGGAATGTTAGTGGCCTGACATGTTTGCTATAGTCACGGATGAAGCGTCAGTAAAAATTGCAAAATCCTAAGAACGATTGCAATTCTTGCTTCTTCTGAGGAGTCGGCCATTCCAGCAGCCCGGCCACCGTGACTGGGTCCATCCGAAGTTTTCCTTCACTGATGATCACCCCTAGGTACTCGGTTTCTTCCACCTCAAACTCACACTTCTCCGCTTTCAAGAACAAATTGTTTTCTCAAAGTATTTGTAGCACCTTTTGTACGATGTGTTTGTGCTCGGTCTTGGTCTTGGAGGCAATTAAAATATCATCCAAGTAGACCGACACTTCTCCCGCTGCTATAAGATCCTTAAAGATGTTGTTCATCATCCACTGGAAAGTCGCAGGAGAATTTGTGAGTCCGAAAAACATCACCAGGGGTTTATAGAGACCCCGGTTGGTTCTGAAAGCTGCCTTCCACTCATCCCCTTGTTTGATTCTAATGTTATTATACCCCCATCGTACGTCCAGTTTGGTGAAATATTTGGCCTTCTTCAGCCTGTCCATCAGCTCCCCAATGAGTGGTAATGGATACCGATTCTTGATTGTCATTTCATTGAGTTTTCAGTAATCCTGTACTGGGTGAAGTCTTCTGTCTTTCTTTTTGACAAAGAAGAATGGTGACACCATGGGAGATTTAGAAGGTTGGATTCAGCCTGTGGACAGATTCTCATCGAGGAATTTATCCAACTCCTCCTGCTCCATAGGATTAAGAGGGTAGACTTTGCAATCCAAGTTGGCATTAGCATTGGGAGTCAGTTCAATAGCATGGTCCCAAGGTTTTTGTGGGGGTAGTTCATCAAAACTTTCTTTGTCAAAAACATCCTTGAAATCTTGATACTCCTCCGGCACGATTTCTTCAAAGGATTTGGTCGCTTTCTTAGCATGGGCCCGAGTGGCTAATTCATTTGCTTTGATTCCCATGGCTCGTACGTGGAAGGCTTCTTCAAAGTCCACTACTAATATGGTGTCCCCTTCTTCATACTCGTCCCAGCGTGCAGATGGGTCTGTGTCTGGAAGATGAAAGGGAATCTTGCAGCAAGTGCAACGAGCCAGGGTTACAGCTCCGGTGTTCCCAATCGATTAGCGGGTTGTGCCTCTGCAACCAGTCATGTCCCAGGAACAGGGGCATGGTGCCTAGGTCTACTACCACCAGTTCGATCCTTTCCACATGGTCTCCTATCTGTAATCGTACTTCGGCATACTCCGTGATGTCCCTGCCTTTATTCCTGGTGCCATCGGCATTGTACACAGGAATGGGTCAAGCCACCTTTTTAAGATTGATCCTGTGGTCCATTACCCATTTTCAATCAATAGAACTTCCGGTGGCCCCGCTGTCTACCAATGCTTTGAGGGTGAAAAGATCGCGAGTATCCAGGGTTTCCAACTGAACATTGATTGATACATTCTGCCCCTTTCTCCCTCGTATGTACATGGGTGGTTTCTTTAGGTCCTCCATCCATTCCCACCTTTCCCTCACCTCTGCTGCTGTTTCTGGCTGCTCCTTGAGTTTATCCCACAATTCAATGGTGATTTCTCCTATCCTTTGGGAGTGCACCCAGTTGTTTAGGGTAGCTTGAGCTGCCTGCTCATTCAGGGTGAGCCACAACGTACGTCGAGTCCAGTGTATGCCAAAAGGCTCATAGTACATATCTATAATGGCTCGTTGTGCTTCAGGAGCTAGGTCCGGTTCGGGGGTCAAGAGAGACTTCCCCTTTGGTGGCGTGATCGGAATGTCAGACCATAAGTGTGCTTCTTCATCCAGCACCTCTTCTACCGTTACTCCAGGGAACTTACCTGGTGCTTGTCCTTGTGATGGCATTTGGTCACCAGGCCGAAGAGGGCCCTTAGGCAGCATTTGGTCGCTGTTCAACAAGGCGGTGGAGGAGGGCTCGCTGCCCTGTGTTCGGCCTTGGCCAAAGGTGCTTGTGCTCAGCATTGTAACCTCCATGGTGTCTGCTTCCTCATGCATATACCCAGCGGTACTCCTGGTAACCCTTCATGGACGCACACATGTTGGCTCGCCTCGAGGGTCTCCACCTTTTGCTGCCGCATTCTGCGTTCATGTGGCTACTGAGTGGAGGTGGTCCTCTCGGTTCCCTGCCTCAACTGCTTTTCCAGTGCTGACCACTGCTACAATTGGGGTAGGAGTGATGGCCTGGGTTGTCGACCGTTCTTCCTTGCTGGGGCAGCTGGGCCCAGCCTGGACCTGACATGAGGGCCTCTCCTTTATTTCAGGAACTTTCCCCATACTGTCAGGCGGGGGTTCCTGCCGGACAGCCCCTCAGGGTTCTTTGCCAGACACAGGGAGCGCCTGATGGCAGTAATCCCCTCCTACGCCATTGGCATTTTGTGATTCTTTCTCCTTAGTTTCTTCGATAGCGAGCATGGCGAAAAAATTGATATATTGTTCATATGGGGTACCTACATACATAGTATAAGTCTGACCAGCATGAAGAGAGCTCGCACCATTAGAAACTAAGTCCTTTGCCAGCATCGTCAAATCGCTTATTTCGACGTCAGCTCGTCTTTTGATGACTTATCATCCTTGACCTCCTTGACCTTCGTATCTTTTCCCAATTCTTCCTTCTCTGCCTCGGCGAGTAGCTGGCAAAGTTGTTGAGCGGGGATCTTTTTGTGTGGGGGGAGTTTGACAGGGATCCATTTGGATTTGTCGGTGGGGCATTTATGGTCTCAGCTCCACCTGGTATTTCTGCACTTGAAGCACCACTTCTCGCTTCAGAGTTTATCAATCTCCATTGGCTGCCCAGCTCCCCCATACGTTGTTCCCGTGGCATCCTTCTTGTCACTAGAACCACCTGAACTTCCAGAACCTCCTGTCTTCCCTGATGACTGATTTTGGTTGCCTTGACCCGAACCGCTGCTTTGGTTCAGGGAGGACTTATTTCCTTGCTGCTGGGCAAGGCCATACCGATAGTTGGCATCGATCCTTTCGATCCGCCATTTCCATTCGGTGATGTGCTCGGTAACGGGCAGCGCACAAATGAAACAAGCATCTAGATCATCAATCTAGATACTAAATCACACACACACACACACAATCACCAATGTATATAAGTTCGAGGGTGAGTATGATAGAAGCACTCGCGATGTACTTAGATTTAGATAATCTAGGGGGGTTTTGTCTGAAAACAACTTCAATTCTTCTTTCGATGTGTTTTACACAAAGTACACTAGTCCGTGATAGCGGGGTTTTTATGAACTTGTTTTGTAAGGTATAGGCAAGCAAGTTATGCTCGTTTCGACGTCATCTAGAAGAGCTTCTAGCGGACACTTCAAATAATCAAACAACCAAAGACTCCGAGGTCTACAAAGAGTGCAAAATCACTCTACAAAGAACGCTCAGGTTCTGACTTCAAGTACAAGACTTGCAAAGAGTACACAGACTCTGGAGTTCCTTGAACTCGACGATTGTTCGAACTTAAAGTGTTCTAGGGCTTATTTTACTTCAACTAGATGAGGTCTTTTGACTTAAAGTTGACTCAGCACGTCTAGATTGCTAATCTCGGAGAGAGAGAACACGAGGCCTTTGTCTGCGGAGCAGTTCAATTAACTAGCAAGGCGCAAACGTGGGGACGGCTCTACTTCCTACTTAACTCTTCTAGATTACTGTAGTTGCCCTTATGGGTTGACTTTGGTAACTTAATTCACTTCAGTCGAGGATATGCAATAAAACCAGTGATTGATTAGGTAGCTATACAGGCTACTAGCACAAACGCGGGGGGAATGCTTTCCTGCCGTTATGCATCTAGTCGCTGCTAATTTATACGATTTGTGTTCTAGGTATAGGAGCCCGTATCTACAGTAATTATGGTACGAGCTTTGGAATTAATACAAACGGTGAGTCACTATCCTACAAGTATCGCGCCATTCCGTAGTTTCTATTCAGTTCGACGCGACTGCTGCTGGGTTATTCTGTCGCCGAGGAGTGCCCTACTAGTCCGTGGGTGCTCCTTCTTCCATCTGCAAGGCTTGCCGTGCGCCGTATGTATGGAATACTGCGGTACACGCAGGATCTTGAGGATGTAACCACCGATCGCGATCGACTACAGGTCCGAGATTATATTCTGTTGATCACTGCGCGATCAAGGTCGGTCATCTCGGTACCCAACGCGGCTATTCATTCTTCCAAGGTTATTCCTTTCCTAGCCTGAGTTGATCTCGAAAGCTGATCTGTTTCTCGACTTAGCAATTTTTCTTGACAGGTTCTTTCTACTCATTGAGGCGACGAGGCATCTAGTTCATTCCATTCTTCAACTTCTTGGTTTTTATACTCCATACAGACGAGTCCCCGAGATTTGACTGTAATAGTCTTGTTTAGGTGGGGCTTAGCTTGGCGTGTTGACGGCTGGTAGAATTGACTCTTCGAGACGTCATTTCTAAGTCCGTTCTGTACTGCCGTGCTTTCCTTCTTTATGTAGTATTTAGCTACCAGCACGAAGCCTCCACTGTAGCTCTCTGTACCGCTTGTAGATTGCATAAACGGATGTAAAATCGCAAAATCTATGGGTAGCCTGATACCAGGCGTATCATCGGCGTACGTTGTGGGATGTGCATTGTCCCCGTGCATGATCGTAGTGCAGACCGTTGGTCGTACTGTGGCTTCGACAGCCTCAAACATCTGTTTCTCATCTCCAAACTCCTCGCACTTGTGAGCCAATTCTTCGAACTTCGCGAAGAATTCGATGGCCGATTTAAAGTCGGCTTGTCAGAGCTTCTTCCACTGCTATTTCCAAATTGCTAACTCTGCCACTTCTCTGAATCTCGTTGTGAGATCCTCGGTGAATTCTTGCCACGACGGCAGTCTCCAGTGCCCCTGCCCATCATGGTATCGATAGTACTGATCATTCCACCACTTTTGCACGTCCCCTCGTAGATAGGACTGGGTGAATGTAATCCGATAAGGGTTCTGCCTGGCCGCATTAAGGGTGTAGTACATGGAGAACACCTGGAAGTAAAGTTTGCAGTGATGGAGGTAGCAGGTGATATCTGAAGATACCCCAGTGAAATACTCAGGCTGCATAATTAACTTCGGTTTTACGTCGTTCCAGGGGTTGTTCACCACTCCTGGAGCTAGTTGCCAAGGTGGAATTGGGTCTGGTGGTGAAGGTGGCACAGGTGGAATTGGTGGGTTTGGTGGTCATGGCAGGGACCTTAGGCCAGGATTATGTCCCGGAGATGGGTATCCTCCAGGTCTTGGCAGTATCGGGGGTGGTGGTCCTGCAGGTGGGTTTTGGGGCACAGGGAGAACCGTGGACCCTTTCCCCTTATCTGGGTTGGACGGTCCGGCTCCTTCATCCTCATCCCATCCATCCTTCCCGTTGCCTCTCCCTCCTGCAGCCTCAAACTTTATCGTGCTTAGGGGATTCGGCATTGGTGTGGGTCATCGGTAGGCTGCACACCTGGGGCGCGGATCCTCCGGGTTGCATAGGTTCCAGATTATGGTGGCCCTATGCCAGGCATCGACTTTGAGAATATTCTTCATGAGGTAAACATCTCCCACGTGCCTCACATCCATGTAATCTTCTCCAGCTTCAGTGAGAAGCCACTGGGGATCTTGTACCATGTCTTTGGCCATGATTTCGTACAACGCACCCCACTCAATAAATACTAGTATGGCCGGCACAATTTGTACTGACCTAGTGAGAACCGCCCTCACCTGCCTCATCACTTCTCTGGCGATCGCAGAATTGGGCAGTCTCTTCAGCATCCCACTGGTGACTTGCTCGTGTGGCCCACCTTGGCTCTCCTCGTTCTCGTTGTTGCCTTTCTCTGAGGCTTCGCCTCCTCCTCCACTCAGCGAGATCGGAGCAGTCCTCGTCAAAGACCTCGCAGTTGAACCAGAAAAGGAGCCCGTCACGGATGACTGGGTCATTGGTCCTTCGAAGGGCCTCCCAGAATCGAAGCTCTGCGGCTCCGATTCTCCTTTGGGCCTTGTCATCTGTGGCATCCGGTTCAAGGGGGAGATCTTCGAAGTCTCGTATGGCACATTGCTCCGCGTTTCGGGTGCATGCGCTACTCGTTCTTGCTCTGTCCATTCTGGCTGCTCCCTCTGGGGTGAGCCGGGCAGTTCGAATGTCAAAGTTGGACTCGACGAGTGCATTGTACTCATCGGTCCATGGTCACTGATTGAAGGGGACAGGGGCAGCAAATGCCCTGGGTGCGACTGACGGGGTGAAAGCAGGGATTCCGGGGAGTTTGCTGGTGGAGGCACTTCCTGGAGTGGTATCAGGGTGAGTGTCCAGGTTGTACAATTCAATGGTGTCCCAGATATGCTGCTCCATCTCGGCAGGGAGGGCAACGGTCCACGGAATGGAGGTGTCCTCAGGCCCTGCGGCTTGGGCTGATATTCCAGCCACAGGAGTTTCTTCCCGGGCGAAGACCCAACCTGTTGCAGGGTACCATGCCACAGGGATCCCCTGCCACTCTCTTCCGCCTCCTGGCACAATTCTACCATCATAGGGGTCTGCGGCAGCTGGACCGGTGGTAGTCACGGCGGAGGCCCCAAGGCCGAGTTCTCCGCTATCTTCTGCAAGGTCATCTCCGTGGAAGTACTCTCTGGTATCTGCCTCTGTGTCGAGGTACTCACTTCAGGAATAGGGGTCATTCCCTTCTTCCGTCGTGATGCTGTCGAGGAGGTCTTGGATATGGATCCTTTCGAACTCTGTGAGCCCATCATCGCCTTCTTCGTCCTCGTCCATATTCCTTCCTTCTTCTCTTCCAACGGAAGGGAGGTCTGCGACTCCTGTGGGAGTGGACGGTCCTGGAATTGCAAGGACGAGGCCGTCTCCGAAATCGACGCTTCACGCATCTGTGATGTCGATGGAGGCTGCTCTTGGGGTTGGGGAAGACTCCCTGGAATCTGAGGATGGTCCTCTGGGTGTGATGGGTCGTCCATCATGGAGGGTCAGGATGTGTGGGTAAGGATTTACCGGGTATGGAATTGGTAGGTGTGGGATATAATGGAATGGTAGTCGTGCCCTTCGACATTGGATGCAACACCTATATAACTGCCTTAAGGCAATTGCCAGGAGCGCTCCTGCTAGTAATCCAAAAGCTACTGCAATGGTGGGGAGCAGTTCAGCAAGTGGCATACAAATAGTTGAACAGCTAGGACTGTAAGTCCTATGAGAAGGGTGGTGATGAGTTTTAGGTCAGTTTCATAGTCAGGGTCAGACATCCAAGTTGGATGCCTTTATAGAAATTGTGAGTCGGGATGAATCATGCTCGTTAGAATTAACAGTATTGCTACTGCTAGTGCAACGAGTTGGATTAGGAAAGTGTAGATTTTCAGCGTTGCCGTTGGTTCACCTGCGATATGCTGACAGTCACACACTGTCCTCACAAGCATATGGCGGTAACTTCTCTTGGTCAACATGAAAGATGGGTTGATAGCTTGATTCCGAATGATCAATGGGCACTGACAAACGTCTAGGTGCAGCCTAGCGACCTGACGGTCTAGCTGGGGATGATAAGTTCTTTGAAATCATCGGGCGACATTCGTTCTCTGACGTGGCGCCAGGCGACATGTGTCGAGTTTCAGCTAAATGTTAGCCACCAACTCTACAAACTAGATCAAACAAGGATCACCACTCGCACTTCGGTGGATTGATACACTTGCAGGTCTAAGAGTGTATGGAGTGAGCAGTGGGAAACTTAGATAGACGCAAAACATGGAGTTTGAGTTGGGTAGATTAAACCTTAGCCGAAGCTGGGGTTTAGGCCAGCGAAGGCTACTACTTAAATACACTATGGATACAATATAAATAGTACTGTGAGAACCATCTGGTGATGATCGCATGTTCGGGTAAGCAGAAATGAGTAAGAAAAAGAAAAGAAAAGAAAATAAATAAACTGTAACAAAAACCAAAATAACAAACGAATTGTGGGAAGCACTCAAGGAACAACCTGAGAGTGCATCAGAAGCATGAGATAGATGGGAATGGCTAGAGGATCTAAAGAAACCCCCTATGTATATTCGGGGAAGAAAGGGACATAATGTATCCATAGATGTACAATTGGAGACCCTTGACACATGCAACACCTATGCCCTCAAGGCCCTCATGGACAGCGGATGCATGGGAAGCTCCATTGACCATGACTGGGTACAATGGAATGGCCTTAATGTTAAAAAGGCTGCTCGACCACACCCATCTACAATGCTGATGGCACCAGAAATAAAGGGGGCGATATCACAGAATATGTGGAAGTCCACTTATGTATCAGAGATCACACTGAATGGATCGAACTTGCCATAGTAGACCTTGGCACCACCCCCTTGTTTTTGGGACATGATTGGCTTCAACACCACAACCCACTCATTGACTGGAACACTGGGGCTGTCACCCTCATCCAATGTACCTGTAGGAAGATTCCCTTTTACCTTCCAGATGAGGACCCTTCGGCTCAGTGGGGAGACAAATACGAAGAAGGAGACATGATCTTAGTGGTGGACTTCGAAGAAGCCTTCCACGTGTGAGCCATGGGAAGCAAAGCCAATGAACTCGCTGCTAAAGCCAATGCTAGCAAAGAAAAGAGGACATTCAAGGACATAGTCCCAGAAGAGTACCGAGACTTCAAAGATGTTTTTGATAAAGAAAACTTCAACAAGTTACCACCCTGCAAGCCCTGGGATCATGCGATTGAGCTAACCCCCAACACCAATGCCAGCCCGGATTGTAAGGTTTATCCCCTTAATCCTACCAAGCAGGAGGAACTGGACAAATTCCTGGATGAGAACTTATCCATGGGGAGGATTCAGGCCTCCAAATCCTCCATGGCTTCGCCCTTTTTCTTCATCAAAAAGAAGGATGGGAAGCTTTGCCCCATCCAAGACTACCGAAAGCTTAACGAAATGACCATCAAAAATCATTACCCATTACCACTAATAGGGGAGTTGATGGACAAATTGAAAGGTGCTAAGTACTTCACCAAGCTGGACGTATAATGGGGATATAATAACATCCGAATCAAACAAGGGGATGAATGGAAGGTGGCGTTCAGAACAAACTGAGGGCTGTATGAACCCTTGGTCATGTTCTTTGGGCTCACCAATTCGCCCACCACCTTCCAGTGGATGATGAATGACATCTTCCAGGATCTCATCTCTGCAGGGGAGGTAATGGTGTATCTGGATGACATCCTTATTGCCTCAAAGACCTGATCAGAGTATAGGTGAATTGTTTGAAAGGTTCTACAGATATTATGGGAAAACAAATTATTCCTCAAGGCGGAAAAATGCGAATTCAAAGTAGAAGAGACAGAATACCTAGGAGTGATTATCAGTGAGAGGAAGATCTGGATGGACCCTGTAAAAGTGGTGGGCCTACTCGAATGGCCTGCTCCCACCAAGAAGCAGGAACTACAGTCATTCCTCAGGTTCTGCAATTTTTACTGATGATTTATCTGGGATTACAGCAAGCATGTCAAACCCTTGATGATCCTGACTGGGAAAACTGAATGGCAATGGGGGAAGGAACAACAAGGAGCATTCGAGAACCTCAAGAGGTTATTTAAGGAGGATGTGGTGTTGGCCATCCCACTTGACAAAGGGAAGTTCCGAGTGGAGGTGGACTTGAGTGAAGGTGCAGTTGGCATGGTACTATCACAGCTGCAGGATGACAAGTGGAGGCCTGTAGCCTTCCTTTCTAAGGCCTTATCCATCATGGAGCACAATTACAAGATCTATGACAAGGAACTTCTAGCCATCATGATAGCACTAGAGGAATGGCATCACTACCTGATGAGTGCCTGAGAAGATTTCAAAATTTGGATGGACCACTCCAACCTTCAGTACTTCCACAAACCTCAAAAACTCAATCGATGCCAAGCACAATGGGTAACAGAGTTAGCAGAGTACCAGTTCACCCTTCATCACAAACCTGGGGCACAAAACTGCAAAGCAGATCTGCTGTCCCAATGTGCTGACCATGACCAGGGGAAGTCGGACAATAAGAACATAGTGGTACTTAAGGCCGAGCATTTCCAGGCCCTCATCATGCCTACTGCCAAAGAATTACATGAAAAAATCAAACTAGCCACTCATGATCCACGCAAATGGGATTGAGGCATTTCAGACTCCCTCAACCATGAAAAGGGGATCACTCGGGAGCAGGACCTGTTATTGTATGATGGTCGCATCTACATCCCCCAGGATTGGCAACTCTGCAGAGAAATTATAGCCCTTAAACATGACCATATCACTGCCAGGCACCCAGGCATTGAAAAAACCAGGGAGCTCATTCTTCGAGACTACTGGTGGCCCAAGATGCACTGAGATGTGGAAGGGTATGCAAAGGGATGTGAAACCTGCCAAAGAACCAAGGCAGACTGAAGGCCCAAGAAGGCTCCACTCCACCCCAATGAAGTACCCTTATGCCTGTGGACTCACATTTCCGTTGACATAATCACCAAGCTCCCCAACTCTAAAGGTTATGATTCCATTCTGGTCATCATGGACCACTTCTCCAAAACCATAATACCTATCGCATGCACCAAAGAACTCACCTCTATAGGGTTCGCTAAAATTCTTAGGGATTACATATATGTGCCCTATGGGGTTGCCAGAAAAGGTTATTTTGGACTGCAGCTCGGTGTTCATCTTGAAGTTCATGAAGGAATTCTACAACCTCATCCAGGTTGAGGGCAATCCCTCCACCGCATATCACCCCCAAACAGACGGTCAAACCGAGCGCATTAATCAAGAGATAGAAAAATACCTCAAGATGTTTGTTAGTTACTGACAAGACGATTGGAGTGAATGGTTGCTGCTGGCAGCCTTCACCCATAATAACCACAAATACTCTGCAACAGGCTATTCCCCTTACAAGGTCGTATTTGGAAGGGATGGACAGATGATTACTACTACTCAAACATCTGGAGCAGTCCTGGCAGCATCGAAACTGATAAAGGGGATACAATAAGTACAGGAAAAGGTGAGAGTATCATTGGAAAGGGCAGCAGAATTGATGAAGAAGGCATATGACAAGAACAAGGAGCCAGTGATCAAATATAAACCAGGGGACAAAGTGTGGCTAGACTTGACCAACCTACGTCTCCCCAGACCAACCAAAAAACTTGGAGATCAACACATTGGCCCCTTCGAGATTATTGTGAAGAAAGGTGTGTCCTCCTACGAACTCAAACTACCGGTTGGCTGGAAAATTCACAATCGCTTTAATGAATCACTATTAACCCCCTACACCCCTCCCTCATTTCCAAATCAACCACAACCTGAGAGACCACCACCCGAATTGATAGATGATGAGGAGGAATATGAGATTGAAGAAATAGTGGAGCAAAGAGACAAGGTCATCGGGCATGGACGAAACCATCATACTATCACCAAATACCTGGTCAAATAGAAGGGATACCTCATGGAAGAAAACTCCTGGGTAAAACGATCAGATATGGCCAACACAGAAGAATTGGTTAACAAATATGAAGCCAGGATTCAAAGAATCAAGAACAAGGCTCAGCATGCTGATGAAGGACTTCTATATTCAGAACTGGAGGGATTGCAAACATTATCATCTCCTTCCTCCTCATGTGAAACTTCACCCATCTCTGAACATTTAGCTCCGATTGGAGAAGCCAGGGCCTCCAGAGCAGGTTCAGACAAAGGACTCCTCTCAACCACAACCTCATTCAGGAATCTCGTAGCTGAAATATTGGAAGCGATGGACAAAGCCTTAAAGGAAGAAAATGACAAATACCTGTGAGACAACCATTTACCCCCAGACCAAACCTGGAAGTATAAACCTCCACAGCCTGACCCCCAATTCAACAACCCCCGAGTATGAGACTCATACCTCCAATGCTGAGCAAAAGAGATCAAAGACTCCTGATGGGAACAAAGACCCTACAGGAACCCTCCAATCCTGCTGGACCCTCCCTCTGATGACAAGTCTGATGTAGACCACTTACAAAAGGTAGTGGAAAACAGGGACTTGGAAGATGATGAAAAGGAGGAATTTGCACTCCAAACTTGTTTCAGGGATGAATCTTCAGATGCCGAAGAGGAATGACAAATCATTCAGGACAAATGAGTCTTAAGGAGGGGGTAATGTTATGGTTCTACTATTTGCTGACTCTTTTTTGCTTACTTGTATGATGACACCATGCTTCTATTGTGTGTCTCCTGCATGGACTCTGTTCCCACAGTACTATTATTAGGTTACTCATCATGTATTTAAGTAGAGCCTCAGCTGGCCTAAACCCCAGCTTCAGCTAAGGTTTAATCTACCCAATCCATTCTCCTTGTTTCGCGACTATCTAAGTTTGCCTACCTGCTTGTCATAACAAGTACAGACCTGCAAGTGCACTGGCCACTGAAGTGCGAGTGGCGGTCCTTGTTTGATCTTATTTGTTGAGTTGGTGGCTAACAGAGATACCCTTGAGAAAAGACTTTTTGTGCACTTAGTTCCAAGAGAATAAGAATCAGTGATGCTGTTCTGTTCCATTGAGTGTTGATAAGTCCATTCAGAGTATGTTCTGAAGAGGAAAACCGAGATCTGTTCTGTTCTGTTCTGTTTCTGTTCAGTCTGTTCTGCATCAGTTCTGTTTCGAGTTTTCTGTTTTCTGAATCTGTTTCTGAGAGCTTCTGAAGTGTTCTTGAGTTGAGATCATCTGTTGAAGTTAGTTGGAGGACCCCTACACACAGTTGTGTAGTGAGTGGGCTAAGTCAGTGCTTGCCTGTGGTGTTCTTTTAGCAAGCTCACTAAAGTTTCAGTGTGTATTGCCTCTGTTTCTGTTGGGATCAGTGTCCCTTGTGTATTTTAACTTAAATCTGCCTTGAAGGTTGCATTGCGCCAGTGAACAACCTTCCTGTAAAAGTTCCTAGACTTAGGGATTCATTAGAGAAAGCTTAGCTTCACTAAGAGCATTGAAAATAAGAGAAACTCATCGAGATATTGAAGTATAGTCAGATTGCATTAGAAATAATCGCTCCCCCTAGAACTTACAAGGGTGTTTGTAGTTTGTGTAGTTGTGTAAGTGTGTGTGTGGGTTTTTGAGGTTCACCTTTTAGCCCACTCACTATTCCACAGATGCCCACAGCCAGCCTCTTCACTGGCTGCTTGGGAAATATCTGGCCTGAACATTGGATTTTGGTCATCTGATTGCAAGTCATGATACTGGGGTTGTCTTGCAGAGATCAATTCTCCCAATCCAGTACTTCGAATGACCAATCAATGAAGGTACTCTCTCAGGTTCTTAAGGCAGTCTCAAAAGGTTGCTGAGGAGAATGAAAGGCTTGCCAGGGAATATTTGCAGGATATTGGTACATTTGGTGCATGATAATACTTTTATTTGTATTTACTGTGTTTTATTGTAAATTTATCTTGATAATGTACACAAAAATTCAGTCAATCTATTCGAAATGCCCTGCAAGTTGAAGCAATTGTAATTAAATATTTTGTTGTAGATACTGTTTCAGTGGAGACTGCACATGATCTCAGCGGACTTCAGTGGACTTGGGCACTGCACAGCCTCTGCTGGTTCTTTTGTCTGCATCATATGCTGGCGATGCCTTTTTTTTATTATTCATCAGTGTGATACACTGGCAATGTCTTTTGTTATGTTTTGTCAATGTCATACGATAGCAAAACTGTCTTATTGTTATTGTTATTGTTTATGGGCATTGTGTTTATTGTTTTTTTTCCTTGAAATATGCTGCTGTCTTCACTATCCTTAGAGCACTTCTCCATGTCATACATGGAGAATAAGCTTGTCTATGTCATTGCCTTGACTGTGGTTTGTAAATTATCGCTAGGACAGTGTTTTACAGGGTGTTGCATGCCCAGTACAATCAACCTCTGAGAGACATGCCTCTGAAGCCCAACATATGCTTTTGCCATCCTGGAGAGCATGAGCTCCTTTCTGGAAAGGAGAAAATAGCACATCTTTTGGAGCTCAAGGCAAAGATATGATTTCAATTGTTTCTTCACATTTTTGCTCTGTTAACAATTTACATAGAACTGACTTCAGCAACAGATGAGCTCACATTCAGTGTCAGGCCATGGATTGACTCTTGACAATCTTACTAGTCCCAGTCTTGAAGTAAGAGATTTTGCTCCTTATTCCTACAACATTCATCTGACAGCTTTCCAGAGTAATATCAAAGAACTAACTACAAAGATGGCACCTCTAACACTTCAAGGTGATACCCTGGAACCTGTTGATGAATTGGTTGCAAGAATGACACTCTGGTGCTTACAGATGATGGTCCAGGGCCCATCACTTATGCAGATGATCTCATGGCATGTATCTTAACAGGGGGAGGGCCCATCTTGATGCAGCAGCTGAGTAAACTTTGGTCAGCATCTAGTCAGCTTGAGGAACCTGAGGACCCAGTTGTATCACAGGATGCCAGTGGCATTACTTTCAGTGATGTCCAAAGCACTCTTCTAAGTGCTTCCAATGAAATACATGCTTCTAGCACAACCCTCCCATTGCATCCACCCCCAACTATGCTGAATAACCCTTCCACACACCCATCAAGGAATTGGAGAACACAAGCACTAACACACCCAGCGGCATCTGCTTTATGTAGACCTACTCCTATGCTGTATGTGAAGGCTGAACAGTCAATTAATCACATTGATACCAATACCGGACTCCTTCTCCAGAGGATGTGTGTGCTACTGCTCGCTGATTTGTCTTCAGATGTGGCCAGCAGCAGGAAGCAGTTGACAGAAATTGCACTTGAGCTGAAAAATCTCAGGGAGTCACTTGCTCATGTAAGGTATGGGCATGAGGATGCCTTCAAAGAGCGGAAGGTCACGATCGTCAAAGTGTTTCATGAAATTGAGGGAAAACAGACTATGGCTGATGCCATCCTACCTCTAGCTGAGGAGTCTTTGGAGCCTCTGCTTTACACTGCCAGTAAGTCTTACATTGGCTCAATATGTGTTTGTCTCATCATCATGTCAGATTATATCTTCAACCAATGTTTAGATTCTCTCAATGTGGTGGCACAACTCATCACATTGCTAGGTGTCATCTGCAATTGTATTGCAGGAATGAGTTGCATCATGTGTGATATGATTATCGCTATGTCAACCTTAATTGTGTGGCTCACAATGGCAGCGAACTTGATGGAGGATTCCTGAGGGTGAATGCAGCCTTGATCCTAACCAAGAGATCATCATGGATCAATTACCATCCAGTCTGCATACCGCACAGCAAACAATAAAGCTAGATGGTCACATGACAATGTATGCTGTATGCCCCAATTGTAACACTTGCTATGAGCCTATATACATCACATCTCTTGCTTCCAGCCCCTCATACCCTAGTCATTGCAAGAAAAAAAATCCAGGGCCATCAGGCCTTGTTGTTTGCAGTGCTAGTTTGCTGAAAGGTGGGAAAGATGGCACTCTCAATCCCCAAAAGCCATTCCTCATGGTGTCATTGGAGGACTTTATTGCACAGATGCTTGCAGATCCAAATATTGAAGTACTATGTGATAAGGCTTGTGATGATGCTATGGAATCATTAAACAACCTGACAGACCCTAGAAGGGATATAAAAAATGTATTTGAGGCAGACTTCATGTGTCAATTCAAAGGTCCTGATGGTCAAACACTTTTCATTGATTGAAAAGGCAAGGTTTGCCTAGCTCTCACTCTGCAAATGGACTTCTTAAATCTGAATGGCACACAAAAACAAGGAAACCATGACTCCATTGGCATGATCTCAATGGCAAATCTCAATCTGCCAGAACACCTTTTTTACCAGCTTAAACATATCTTTCTTGCCGGTGTAATTCCTGGCCCTAAGGAACCTTATATAGATGAGATTCCCAACTTCATACGACTGCTCATCGACATCTGTCTTATTGGCTGGGAATGTGGAATTCATATCTCTCAGACAGCTTCTGCTCCTGAAGGTCAGGATACAGAAATTGCCATTGTCCTCTCAGTCAATGATCTGCCTGCTGCTCAGAAGTTATCTGGTACGGCCGGTCATTCATTGCACTGGTATTGCACTGTATGTGATGCATTTCATAAGGATACCATGTATGACACCTGTTTTGAGGACTGGGGTCACAGAGATGTTAGAGAATTACAGAGATACATGGAGGCTTCATGAGATGCTACAACCATCAGCAAAAGAGAAAGAATTCTCAAGAAATTTGGCATGTGCTGGTCTGAGCTCTGGAGACTGCCATATTGGGATCCATCACAGATGCTTGTGATTGATAGTATGCATTGCATATTGGAAGGACTCATCCATTACCATTGTCTGAATGTCTTGGAGATTGACCATACCAAGGCTGGCAAGGCTCAAAGATTCTTTCCAGCTTTTGCCTACCCTTGGATAACATATTCTGCAAATCAGGCAGCTGAACTAGGCTGTTCGATGCCAGACAATAGTTATTCTAAGGACATTGTTGTGATTCACAAACTGTTGGTGCAGCCTATAGGAGATGGGAAGCCACTGGAAGATGGCACAATAGTCAACATTACTGTTGAGACACTAAAGAAGAGGTTGGAGAGTAAACATGTTGCACCTCTACAGTTTGTTTGTTGCATGCTCAATTTGCCATGGATGCGACAATTCAAAACCCAGGGATTGTGGACCGATGTTGTGACTGCAGCCTATTTACGCATGTAATTTTGCAATCTAAAGTGTTTTACATGCATACTGAGATATAGTGAGCAAGCGGACTAAAACTACACATCGACACTAATGCTATGCGGTGCAATGATATGGAATATAACTTATGGCATAAGAAGCAATGGGATTCTTGTCGAGGATTCAGCCTACCCTACCAGTATTCTCATTATTTCTTGTTCGATGTTCCTACTTACTATATTTAGACTATACCTCCTTTCTCCCGATCCTTATAACTACGGCATTTGCCTCTCTATGCACCTCAGCTGTTCACTACATCTTCGTGTGATTGACTGAGGTGCATATACCATTCATATTATCATCCACTACCTATTTCTTACGCTACACTCATCTAGCTGTTGTTATCTTAACAGGTAGTGTACTTAATACAGCTGTTCACTACATCTTCGTGTGACTGACTGAGCTGTTGTTATCTTAACAATTCTAAACAGGACTTAGTCACGGCACTGTACCTGACGGGCATGCATGATGAGAAGGCCAAACCCTATACCCAATGCCTTAGGCTCTAACTTACAAGCATGCTTGTGGGAGCTAGATAAAACTTTGAAGATTGCAGTGACACTGAGAACACTTAGTGCGCTCGCTAACTGTGACGTGTCGTACCTGAAAATCCAGGGAAATCCTTAAGCGAGATGACAGCTATCACCGGCATGAACTTGGGCAATGGGCTTCAGCCGAAGTCCATGAGCCTGTGTCCCATTGTTCTGAGTCCCATTGTTAGAAGACTCACTTGTTGCCATGTCTACGAGAAGCCTCTGTGAATCCAAGAAAGAAGTCTTGAACGACATATGCCAGGACTGATAGTTTTGGGCACCTAGACCTGTCAGTCGCTAGAGAACAAGCCCGTGGGTGTCGGGAGAGCACCTCTTGGCATGCGTTTAGTGAGCTCACTATAGAAATGAGACTAAAACTGGGAAGCCTGACTTGGATGCTCAGTAAGGCAGCGGTGGTGTTAGCAACCAACTTGAATCGACTTAGATCGAACTAGGATCGCTACTCGCACTTTGGTAGGTGATACTCTAGCAAGTCAAAGGCGACGTGACAAGTCAACTGCAAACGAGATAGACGCGGAGCAAGGAGTTTGATGTTGGGTAGATTAAACCTTAGCCGAAGCTGGGGTTTAGACCAGCTGAGGCTCTACTTAAATACATTTTGGGTACGCTAATAATAGTACTGTGAGAACATGTCTGTGATGGTCGCATATGAGTAATCCAGCTGAGTAAAACGAAGAAAAACGAAGAAAAATGAATAAACCGTAACATTACCCCCTTCTCAAGACTTGTTCGTCCCAAATGAGTCCTCAGTCTCCCATCCTTCACTGTCTGAAGAGGAATGTTTGGATTCGGAGTAGAATGATGGTACATCATCATCATCATCATCATCATCCTCATCCTCATCACCTGCATTCCAGTTTTCATGAATTCGTTGGAGGTTTTGGAGGTTTACCTCTTCCTCGGAGTCTTCATTTTCGATCGCCGTGAAGTGGAGATGGCTGACACTGTTCTCTTCCTGGGATTTTTGTTGTTTCGGACGTGAGTCTCTGCCCTTTGCTTTCGTCAATGTGTCAAGCCATTCGTCTAGTTCGTACTTCACGCCTGATTCGTCAGGCATGTTGATGGCTGCGATTTCTTCTGAGGGTGTTGATCGTTTAGAAGAGGGATAAGAGTCTTGTTGGATGGTCGAATGCCGTTGGTTTGAGCATTCAGAGGAGTAAACCGTTTCGATGTCGGTGATGCAAGGAGTGTCAGGCTCATGGTACGTAACGATATCATTTGTGGGTATCTTGTTGTCGATGCCCACCGTTCTTCCCTTTTTATCGATCTCCCATTCGATCCTTTGCAGGCGAGCTTCGTATTTGTTTACTAATTCCTCTGCATTGGCCATATTGGACCGTTTTACCTAAGAGTTTTCTTCCATCGGGTATCCCTTCCACTTTACCAAGTATTCGGTTATAGTACGGCGGGTCCATCCTCGACCGATGATTTTGTCTCGTTGCTCCACAATTTCCTCGATCTCGTATTCCTCTTCCTCATCAATCAGTTCTGGGGGTGGCCTCTTGGGATGCGGTTGATTGGGAAATTCGGGAGGGTGGTATGGAGTTAAGAGAGACTCGTTAAATCGGTTGTGAATTTTCCAACCCACCGGAAGTTTAAGTTCATAAGCGGAGGCGCCTTTTTTTGCCATAACTGTGAAAGGTCCCACTTGTCGATCCCCAAGTTTCTTGGTGGGTCGAGGAAGGTTGAGGTTGGTAGAGTCCAACCACACCTTATCGCCAACTTGGTATTCCATGGCTTTGTCCTTATGCTTGTCATAGGCCTTCTTCATTGACTCGGCCGCCCGTTCTAAAGACTCTCTTGCCCTCTCCTGCACCTCTTGAATACCCTGGACCAATTTTGACGCAGCTGGAACCACGTCGGGACGTTGGGCAGTTTTAATAACTTGCCCGTCCCTCCCGAAGATCACCTTGTAGGGAGAGAAACCCGTCGCCGAATGTTTTCGATTATTATGCGTGAATGCGGCCAGTGATAGCCAATTGCTCCAGTCATCTTGTCGGTAGTTCACAAACATTTTAAGGTATTTTTCGATCTCTTGATTTACCTGCTCTGTCTGCCCATCCATTTGAGGATGATAGGCAGTAGAGGGGTTACCCGCTACGTGGATTAGAGCATAGAACTCTTTCATGAATTTGGACACAAAAATGGCTCCCTGATCTGAAATGACCTTTTCGGGCATGACTCCATATGGTACGTAAAGGTGGTCTCGTAGAATTTTGGCAAACCCGAGGGAGGTAAGATCCTCGGTGCAAGCGATGGGAATGATGGTTTTGGAAAATCTGTCGACAATGACTAGTATGGAGTCGTACCCCTTCGAACCAGGGAGCTTGGTAATCATGTCGACCAAAATGTGAGTCCACAGTCGCGTTGGTACTTCGTTTGGATGGAGGGGAGCCTTTTTTGGGCGGTGGTCTGCCTTGGTTTGCTGACAGACTTTGCACCCTTTCACATAGGCTTCCACTTCTTGGCGCATTCGAGGCCACCAATAGTCTCGCAGAATGAGCTCTTTGGTTTTCTCGATGCTGGGATGTCCTGCTGTAACGTGATCATGTCATGATGCAATGATTTCCCCCCGCAGTCGTCGATCTAGAGGAACATAAATATGTCCATCGTACCAGAGTAGTTCCTGGTCCTGAGTTATTCCTTTCTCGTGATTAAGGGAGTCAGAAATACCTCGGTCCCACTTGCGGGGATCGTGAGTGGTCAACTTGATCTTCTCATGTAACTCCTCCTGTGTCGGCATAACCAAAGCTCAGAAGTGTTCAGCTTTGAGGACAATCACGTCCTTATTATCCTTCTTGCCTTGGTCGTGGTCTGCTTGTCGGGATAACAAGTCTGCCTTGCGATTCTGGGCTCCCGGTTTGTGATGTAGTGTGAATTGATATTCTGCTAACTCGGTTACCCATCGGGCCTGTCGGCGGTTAGGCTTCTGGGGTTTTCGAAAGTACTGGAGGTTGGAATGATCCGTCCAGATTTCGAAATCTTCTTGGGTGCCCAAAAGGTATTGGCGCCACTCTTCCAGGGCTATCATAATGGCAAGGAGCTCCTTGTCGTATATTTCATAGTTGCGCTCCATTACCGACAGCGCTTTGGAAAGGAACACTATGGGGCGCCATTTGTCATCCTGTAGTTGGGACAACACCGCCCCTACTGCCCCCTCACTTGAATCGGCTTCTACTCTGAACTTCCCCTCATCCAACGGAATTGCTAAGACCACGTCTTCCCGAAATAACTCCTTTAGCTTCTTGAAGGCCTTCTGCTGCGCCGAACCCCACTGCCACTCGACTTTGCCAGTTAGGGAAGTTAGCGGTTTGATGTGTTTGCTATAATCACGAATGAAGCGTCGATAAAAATTGCAGAACCCTAGAAACGACTGTAGTTCCTGTTTCTTGTGGGGAACCAGCCAGTCCAATAGGCCTGCGATCTTTATGGAATCCATGCGGATTTTCCCTTCGCTAATGAGTACCCCGAGATACTCAGTTTCCTTTACTTTGAACTCGCATTTCTCAGCTTTGAGAAAGAGATGGTTGTCCCGGAGTATTTTCAGTACCTTGCGTATGATGCGTCAATGATCCTCCTTCGTCTTGGAGGTGATGAGGATGTTGTCCAGATAGACGGAGACTTCTCCCGCTGTTATAAGATCCTTGAAAATATCGTTCATCATCCACTGAAACGTGGCTGGCGAGTTGGTGAGCCTGAAAAACATCACCAGGGGCTCATAGAGACCTCGATTAGTTCGAAATGCAGCTTTCCACTCATCCCCCTGCTTGATTCTCATGTTATTATAGCCCCACCGTACGTCTAGTTTGGTGAAGTACTTGGCTTTTTTCAGGCGGTCCATCAGCTCCCCGATGAGTGGTAAGGGATACCGATTCTTGATAGTCATCTCGTTTAACTTTCGATAGTCTTGTACCGGGCGAAGCTTCCCATCCTTCTTTTTGACGAAGAAGAAAGGTGACGCCATCGGGGACTTCGAAGCTTGGATGCGCCCAGTGGATAGATTTTCGTCAAGGAATTTATCCAATTCCTCCTGTTCCATGGGATTGAGAGGGTAGACTTTACAGTCTAGATTGGCATTGGCGTTAGGGATTAGCTCAATGGCGTGATCCCAGGGTTTCCACGGAGGTAATTCATCAAAATTCTCCTTGTCGAAGACATCCCGAAACTCCCGATATTCTTCTGGCACTACCTCCTCGAAAGATTTAGCTTTCTTCTTGGCAGTTTGCTTGGGCAGCCAATTCGTTTGCTTTGGTCCCCATGGCCCGTACATGAAAGGCTTCTTCAAAATCGATTACCAGAATGGTGTCCCCTTCTTCGTATTCATCCCAACGAGAGGAGGGATCCGTGTCCGGTAAGGAGAATGGAATTTTGCGACAGGCACAGCGGGCTAGAGTAACCGCCCCTGTGTCCCAGTCAATCAGTGGGTTATGCCTTTGTAACCAATCATGCCCCAGGAAAAGGGGTGTGGTTCCTAGGTCCACCACGGCTAATTCGATCCTCTCCACGTGATCCCCGATCCATAATTGTACCTCGGCATATTCAGTGATATCTCCTCCCCTATTTCTAGTGCTGTCGGCATTATAGACTGGGACGGGGCGGGCCGCTTTTTTGAGATTGATCCCGTGCTCTTGGACCCAATTACGGTCAATGGAGCTCCCGGTAGCCCCGCTGTCTACCAGTGCTTTGAGAGCGAATACATCTTGGGTATCCAAAGTCTCCAACTGCACATTAATAGATACATTGCGCCCTTTCCTCCCTCGTATGTACATAGGGGGTTTCTTTAGATCCTCCATCCACTCCCACTTGTCTCTTGCTTCTTTCGCGGTCTCCGGTTGCTCCTTGAGGGAACCCCATAGTTCGACTGTTACCTCCCCCATCCTGCGAGGGTGTATCCACCGCTTTAGGGTGGAGAAGGCAGCCGATTCGTTTTTGGCGAGTCATAATGCCCGACGGGTCCAGTGCATCCCAAAGGGCTCGTAGTACATGTCGAGAATTGCTCTTTTCACCTCGGGTGCTAATTTGGGTTCAGGGGTCACACGAGACGTCCCCTTGGGTGGCGTGATCAGTATGTCGGACTGTAGGTACGCTTCTTCATCTTCGACTTCTTCTAACGAAACGGGAGTTTTCTTGCCTCAAGGTGGCAGTTGGTCACCAGGCTGAGAAGGGCCCCTCAGCGGCACTTGGTCGCCTTCCATCAAGTCGGTGGAGGAGGGCGCTCTGCCCTGTGTTTGGCCCTGGCCAAGGGCGCTTGTGTGCAGCGTTGTAACCTCCACTGTGGATCCATACTTATCCTCCTTCCTGTACCCGGCAGTACTCTCGGTGACCCTATGTGGACGCACACATATTGGCTCCCCAAGGGGGTCAGCACCGTTTGTGGGTGAGGCCACTACTGAGTGTAGGTGGTCCCCTTGGTTCCCAGCCTCAGCTGCTTTTCCACCTCTGATGGGAGGAACAACGAAAGAAGGCCCGTCCGTCGGGGTCGTCGGCCGATTCTCCCTGCTGGGGCGACCACAACCACGTCTGGCGCTAGTCTGAACTTGACCTGAGGCGCTCGCTGGGTTCTCCAGAACTTCCCCCATGCGGTCAAGCGGGGGTTCCAGAGGTCGGACAGCCCCTAGGGGTTCAGTGCCGAACGCAGACCACGTAGGGTGGTGGAAATCCCCTCCTATGCCATCCTCGTTTTGTGATTCGTTTGCTTTAGTTTCTTCTATGGGTAACGCAGCGAAAAAGTTGGTATATTGCTCAAACGGAGTACCTACATACATAGTATAAGTCCGACTAGTAGTACAGGAATGTGCACCAGATGAAACTGAGTCCTTAGCTGACATCATCGAATCGCTTATTTCGACGCTGGCTCGTCTTTTGATGACTCCTCCTCCTTGACCTCCTCAATCTTCGAGTCCTTCCCATTTTCTTCTTTCTCGGCCTCAGCGAGCAATTGGCGAAGTCGTTGTGTGGGGATCTTTTTGTGAGGTGGGAGTTTGACAGGAAGCCATTTCGATTTGTCCGTTGGACATTTATGGTCTCGACTCCACCTGGTATTTCCGCATTTGAAACACCGCTTATCGCTGCACAGTTTGTCGATCTCCATTGGCTGCCCTGCTCCACCATAAGTGGTGCCGGTGGTGTCCTTCTTATCGCCACCCATGCCTCCTGCCTTTTGCAATGATTGCTTTTGATTGTCTCGACCTGAACCACTGCCTTGATTCTGGGAGGACTTATTGCCCAGTCCCTGGGCGACGTTATACCGATAGTTGGCGTCGATCCTCAGGATGCGCCACTTCCATTCCGCATAGGTTGTGGGGCGCGCATTGTCCCCATGCATAACCGTGTTCTGGACCGTGGGGCGTATAGCAACTTCCACAGCCTCGAACATCTGCTTCTCGTCTCCGAACTCCTCGCACTTGTGGGCTAGCCTCTCAAACATCGCGAAGAACTCTATCGCCGTCTTATAGTCCGCCTGGCGAACCTTCTTCCATTCTTGCTTCCAAATTGCCAATTCGGCTACCTCGTGGAACTGGACGGTTAAATCATGGGAGAATTCCTCCCACGTTGGGAACCTCCAGTGCTCTCATGGATCTCGATAGTGATAGTATTGGTTGCCCCACCATTCCTGCGCCTTCCCCCGTAAGTAGCCTTGGGTGAACGTAATGCGATAGGGGTTCTGCCCCTGGTCATTCATGGTGTAGTACATAGGGAACACCTGAAAATACATTTCGCAATGATGAAGAAATCGGTTAATATCGGTGGAAACCCCTGTGAAATATTCAGGTTGCGTTATCAACTTGGGCTTGACATTGTTCCACGGATTGTTCACCGCCCCAGGTGCCAGTTGCCACGGTGGAATAGGGTCCGGTGGCGAAGGTGGTACAGGGGGCACCGGCGGGTTCGGAGGTCGTGGTAGTGACTGAAGACATGGATTGTCTCCGGGCAGGGGATATCCTCCCGGGTAGTTGGGCAGTAACAGTGGTGGTGGCCCTGAAGGAGGTTGTGGTGGTACTGTCGACTTCTTTCCCTTGTCGAGATTAGAGGGCCCAGCCCCTGCATCCGCCCATCCATCATCTTGATCATCGCCTCCCCCTCCCGCTGCAAACTTCATGGTTTCGAAGGGGTGTGGCATCGGCGCCAGTCATCGATATGCCGCGCAGGTTAACTTCGGGTGGTCGGGGTGGCAGATGTTCCAGACTATCGCAGCCCAGTGCCACGTGTCGACCTCCACGATGTTCTTCATTAAATATTCGTCCCCGTCGAGTCGAGCATTAAGGTAATCTTCCCCCGCTTCTGTAAGCAGCCACTGAAGGTCCGTTATCATGTCCTCAGCTATGAGACCATAGAGATTATCCCAGGTGAGGAGATTCAGGGTCGGGGGTACCACTGTTATCGGTTCAGTGAGTACCCTCCGAATGTCCCTCAGAACCTCCCTCATGATTGCGCCGAGCGGCGGCCTGTTCGGCATTCCACTCGGCGACCTCTTCGGGACTCCACTGCCTGCTTCCTCTGGTGGACCAGGGTCCTGGGTGCTCTCTCTCGTATCGTGCTCGACGAAGTCAGTCCCTGTTGTAGTGGGCGAGATCTGAGCAGTCCTCGTTGAGTGTCTTGAAGAGGAAGTCCTCAAGGATTTCGTCTTGCCGCTCGAGGTCATTAGGGGACATCCTTCGGGACTCCTCCCGAAGTCGGAGCTCTGCTGTTCAGAATCTCTGGTTGGCCTCACTGTCTGTGACGTTGGCCTCGACTGGAAGGCGGAAGGGAAGGTCTCGTACGGCTCGATGCTCTGCGTTTTGACTGCATGTGCTCGCCGTTCTTCCTCAGTCCAGGAGGGCCATTCCTTCTGGGGTGAGCCATGCATTTCATAAGTTGAAGTTGGACTGGACGAGCGTGTTGTACTCGTCGGTCCAAGGTCTCTGATTGATGGGTTGGGGGACTGAAAAGGCTCGGGGTGCGACTGACGGTATGAAAGTGGGGATGATGGGGAGTTGGTCGGAGGAGGAACCTCCTCCAAACTCACGGAGTATCCTTCTTCCTTCTTCTGTGTCTCCTGGGTACTCTGTCCACTGGATTTCCTCTCTCTCGGCTCCGTCGGTAGTTCCTTCTGTGTATAGATTGGGGTGAGCGTCCAGGGAGTACGCCTCGATGATGCTCCAGATACGCTCTTCGGTTTCGGCAGGGAGGGTAATGGCCCTCTGGATGGGGGTGTCTTCGGGCCCTGCAGTGGCAATTGATACGCCGGCCACAGGAGTTTCTTCCCCGGTGAAGACCCAACTGGTTGCGGGGTGCCATGCCACAGGGATTCCTTGGTACTCTCTGCCAGTGCCTGGCATGATTCGACCGTTATAGGGGTCTGTTCCAGCTGGACAGGCGGTAGTTGCGGCGGAGGCCCCAAGACTGAGCTCTCTGTTACTTTCCTCATAGCTGCTTCCGCCGAAGTACCCTCCCTCGCGGTCGATCCTCCTGACTCCGGAATCATCCTCATCCCCTTCATTCTCCATGATGAGGCCGTCGAGGATGTCTTGGAGGCGGGTTCTTTTGAGATCTGTGAGGTTGTCCCCTTCGAACTCGGTGTCATCGCTTTCTTCACCCGAGTCCATATCCCCTCCTTCCTCTCTTCCGACGGAAGGGAGGTCGATGATTCCTGGGGGAGATACGTGGACATCTGCGAGTAAGTCGACGCCTCGTACGTCTGTGATGTCGACGGAGGCTGCTCTTGGGGTGGGGGAAGACTCCCCGGAACCTGAGGATTCTCCTCTGGGTGTGATGGGTCATCCATCATGAAGGGTTGGCTGTACTGGAATGTGCAGGTATGGGATGGTTGGGTATGGGATTGGAAGGTGCGGAATGTAATGGAATGGAAGTCTTGCTCTTCGAGCACGGGTGCAACACCTATAGACTGCCCTAATGGCAAGCGCTAGAAGTGCCCCTGCAAGTAATCCAAAAGCTACTGCAATAGTTGGTAACAGTTCAGCAAGTGGCATATGAGTGATCGGGTGACGAGGATGGTGAGTGCGATAAGGATGGCGATGATCAGGCTGAGGTCGGTTTCGTAGTCGGAACTGGTCATCAACAAGTAATCTCCCTGCGTAGGTTGGAAGGTGCTTGTCAATGCCAGCAGTACGACTGCTAACAGTGAGGCAAGCTTAAAGAGAAAAGTGAAAGGATTCGTTTTTAGATTCGAAGAAATCCGACATAGGCCACCAGGAGTAAGGCTGCCAGAATTGGGGCAGCAAGATAAACCCGGATGACGGTTACCACCAGAACGATGGTTGCAGTCAGAAATATGGGATCTAGCAGTATGGTGGGTAAGACCCAGATGACTACCACAAATATAAGGAGTATGGGATAAATGTTGGGCAGCGTACGACGCTGAGCAACATAGGACGAGCTTTGGCTAAATGTTAGCAACCAACTCGAATCGACTTAGATCGAACTAGGATCGCTACTTGCACTTTGGTAGGCGATACTCTAGCAAGTCAAAGGCGACGTGACAAGTCAACTGCAAACGAGATAGACGCGGAGCAAGGAGTTTGATGTTGGGTAGATTAAACCTTAGCCGAAGCTGGGGTTTAGACCAGCTGAGGCTCTACTTAAATACATTTTGGGTACGCTAATAATAGTACTGTGAGAACATGTCTGTGATGGTCACATATGAGTAATCCAGCTGAGTAAAACGAAGAAAAACGAAGAAAAATGAATAAACCGTAACAGGTGGCAACATGCTACGCATGTAGGAGTCTGGGTACTGCGTGACATTTGTAATTCTAATTCCCCTGTAGTATAAGTAGGCTGGTTACAGTAGGTAGAGGCCAAGTTTTGAGCCCCCGAGTTTCCGTGCACGTGTTGAAGGCAGTACTGTAACAAAGAATCAGTTTGTGACTTTGAGCTGTGCATAGAATTAGTGAGCTCACTCAGAGAAATATGAGATACCCTTTTGATAAGACTTTTGAGAACTTGGTCAGAGTGAATACGAATCAGTGACGCTGTTTCTGTTCTGTTAAGTGTGATAAGTCTGTTCAGAGAATGTGTTGAAGTGGAAATCTGAGATCTGTTCTGTTCTGTTCTGTGTCAGTTCTGTTCAAAGTTCCGTTTCTGAATCTGTTTCCGAGTGCTTCTGAAGTGTTCTTGAGTCGAGATAACCTGCTGGAGTTAGTTGGAGAACCCCTACATACAGTTGTGTAGCGAGCGGGCTAAGTCAGTGCTTGCCTGTGGTGTTCTTTTAGCGAGCTCACTAAAGTTTCGGTGTGTATTGCCTCTGTTTCTGTTGGGATCAGTGTCCCTTGTGTATTATAACTCAAATCTGCCTTGAAGGTTGCGTCGCGCCAGTGAACGACCTTCCTGTAAAAAGTTCCTAGACTTAGGAATTCATTAGAGAAAGCTTAGCTTTGCTAAGAGTGCTGAGAATAAGAGAAACTCTTCGAGATATTGAAGTATAGTCGGATCACATTAGAAATAATCGCTCCCCCTAGAACTTATGAGGGTGATTGTAGTTTGTGTAGTTGTGTGAGTGTGTGTGTGGGTTTTTGAGGTTTGCCTTTTAGCCCGCTCACTATTTCACAGGTGCCCACAGCCAGCCTCTTCACCGAGATTGAGGTGAAAACTAGAGGTGACCTCACAGATTTGTTGATTGACTGGGTATGTAACTGTTCACTATATGCTGTTATCTGCATCTGACCTGTTTCTTTCTGGCTGTAGCATCTTCTTCAATGACATAAGTCTGATGATATACAAGCCAAGCAATGTATTGACCTGAATTCCATTGCATATATACAATCAGTCATCAAGAATACCACGACACCATCATGGATTAACTCTGTTCCCTCTAACTACAGAGAAACCTCAGCAGGTACTATCAAAGCTGATGAATGGCATGTTCTTAGCACTATCTATCTTCCCATAGCACTGGTAACATTATGGGGTGATAATAATGGCCAACCCCTGCCAGATGATTCTTGGCATCTTCCAATATTAGACTGCACAATGGTGCTGTTTCAGGCTGTTACTATCATCTGCCGATATACCATGAACCTTGGTCAAGCTACTACATATAGGAATCTGCTAAAGAAATGTGTTGATGGGCTCTATTCGGTGCATCCCCACATGCAAACACACAAAGAAAGACCAAATGTTCATGCTGCGTTCCATCTTTATGAGTTTATTATTTCTTTTGAGCCTGTCATTAGCTGGTGGTGCTTTTCTTTTGAGTGTCTCTTTGTGACACTGCAGAAAATCAATATTAATGACCATGTTGGTGGTAAGTTATCTTTTTTCTTTATCAGTTGTGTACAAGAGTTAACATCTTTATTAGGAGAGCTCAAGACAACCATGCTTCAATCATTTATGAAAGCAGCAAATCTTCATCACTATCTGAGCAGACCAGAATGTCCACAGCACATGCAGGAATTCAAGTGTCTGCTTGATAACGCATTGCCACCAAAGGACCAAAGGGAGGTGAAGTTTGAGGCTGATCCGCCAATGCTGAGGCAAACATGACATGCCTATTACACATATCGTAATGTCAGTTACTCCCAGGCATCGATGCACTTGGGAGGCAGCCTGGTTTGCTACTATCCACATTCGGCGTCTTCAGAACTTCATGTTGGTTCTATCCAAGACATCAGGACAGAGCATGGGCAGGTTGTTTTCAAAATACAACATCAGGAGCCCCTTCCTTCCTTGAATTATGACTCCTTCCAGTGATACCCAGACTTCCCGGCAACTACATATTCATTGCAGATGGTTGATGGACCTCTGGATTCAGTCCATCCAAAATTGGTACACTCTCATGTCAGATGATACATGTTCTCGGATGAGCATGTCATCATTCTTGATTTATGCAGGGTGAGTCCCTGTGTCTTCTTATTTTACCATATTTAACTTATGGCCCAGGATTAAAAACTCACTGTCACTTGGGCTATCATTAGTAGTTGGTTTATCAATGAATTTGTATTCTTTTAAAATATTTCTTTTCAAAAAAACCAGACATTTGACTTCTTGGGATGCACAAAGCAGATGAAAATTACAGAATACACTGATCCACTGCATGCTCCTAAATGACACACAACAGTGCCACTCCCATGGCATGATGATGTATCTTCATTAATGTTGGGTTGCTGTGTGTATGCCATGCAAAAGTCAGCAATGTACTTGGCGATGGCTTAGAGAGCTAGGAAGACCTTTGTAGATTGTGGTGGCAGCTGGCCAGAGAGAGATGAGGACTTGTCATTATATGTTGAGGGACAAAGACTGAACGTTGAGGTGACCTGGAAAGTGGTGGAAAAAGAGAATGCAGAAGATAAGGGAAAGAAGAATGAGTTGATCAAAGATACATTGCAAAGTTTTGAGGAGGTATATTGGCAGTTAGTTGCCAGAACCAGCCTGAGCACATGGTGGCTGTGGAGTGGGCACTTGGTTAACCAGGTAGGTGTTTCTGAGGACATTTCGATGTGTCAACTGACCAAGAATAATTTTAGATGTATATACAATATAATAGTATCAATAATCACTACAATGCACATCTGTGCACTTTGGTATTCATTCAAAAAATTTTGAGACTGCAGCACCCTCCAGCCCAATGAACTGACTAGGTGTAAGTGGATATTGATTGGAATATTTGAGAGAAAGGATACTCACCTTTTTCTCAGATACTGAAGTGATACTCAATGCTCAACAGGCCTATCGGTACCTGAACCTCCCTACCGATGATTTTCACAGCCCCATTCTCCAGAACGCTGAGCTCAAGGAAGATCTTGAGATGCTTGCCAAACTGGTGTCATAGTGAGACATTAACATTCCCCATAGACAAGATGATCTCTATCTTTGCCAGGGCCCCATCATGGTCAATGTAGCCAATGATGCTGAGATGGCTGCCAATGTATGCAAAGGTAATGTGCTGTGAAACCAAATCTTGGTTGTCCAGCGTTGAGGCTATGCTTCTAGGAGAGTCAGGTTGTTCATTGGAAGGGACTGGCAATTGACTCTCACTATGCTGATCATTTGAGGTGGGACCAAAGTCATATGGAGCAATACATACATCACTGCATCCTCAGTCAATTGAATTAGCTGATTTTCATGGTTTGCACTGCTCATGATTCTGGGAAATTGTGAGCTCACAGTATAACGATGACTTGGGTGCATACCTGGCACAGAATAGATCCAATTAGAGGGATGATGGTGAGTGGTGCTGGTAGAGATGATGATGTGAGCATGAGAGCTCTATGCTGCTGGCACATGGGGTGCCGCAGGCTGAGCTTGTTTGAAGTCTGTTTTTGCGGGGAGCATTCTGACTCTCAAGACCTCTCCTGTGTATATCTTTACACAGATGTGTAGCACGATAGAACGGACCATTTCCTTGGTTAATTCCATCATTGAACAATTGTCTTCCTCCCTCATCTAGGCATGATCCATGTGGTGGTGGTACTGGACCTATTGCTAATCCAACAGCCACTGAGTAGCTTCTTTGTTTTCACCACAACTGAGTTGAACTGACAACCTTTGCTCATCATGTCCACTACTGGGTGATGACTGGCAGTTTACCTCCTGTCTATTTGCTGTCTATTTTCCCTTTCTTGATACCTGAATGCTCATCTTGGCTTCGACGGTTGAGGACAGCTCATACTTCAAGCATTAGCACTTCACATGTGGTGGCACAAGAGATGTGAGGTTTGAGATGCTGTTACCATTGTCTGTTACAGAAATTCATTGATTTGCAGCAACTAGAGCAGTTGGATGCACCTGCACCCATCAACCTTGAAGTCCAATTCCCATTTATAAGCTGGTGGTGGTTGGTGGTAACCTGTTCATTGTTGCAACACAGAAAGATATGTGAAAAGTATGTAGACAGGAGTAAATGTAGTAAAATACCCTGTTGTAATGCATTGCAAAATCACTATTTACTTAGCCTATGTTCAGCTGAAGGCTGGTGGTAAGCTCAGCAGGCATTTGGTGTAAGCTCAGCTTCAGCTGCATTCCAGACAGTCTGGAATCAATGGTTTTGGATAGGATATGAAATTGACACCCAAAACAAATGTTCAGGAGTGCCTGATATTGGCATCAAAACGGATGGCTCAGGGAAAGGTTCTGATAATGCCTACATTTTTGGTTCCTTCGCCACCAAAATTAATGTCTGAATGGAAGGTTTTGAGGATGTCAACAGGTCTCCCGGAACCTTAGATTCCAGTTATAGTATATTTAACACTTATAATATAACTCATTTTATCTATTTCAGGATTCATTTTGTGCACGTCAGAATCTTTGTTTTCGGAACGAGTACAGGTAAATTTTTATTTTATCTCAGAATCTAATATACAGGGACTATACTCAGGACGTCCTAAATTTCTGGATTCCCAGTGTGCTAGTTGTATTTGCCTGCCTCGCATGATGTTAGCTCCTCATCACATATGGTCATTTTCAGGAATTAATGACCTGAAGGAATTTGGAAAGCGTTGTGGAGTACCAGATGAGAAAATCAATGCTCACTGCCCATAGTACAGGAGTGCTTTAAGTAAAGCATGGAATAAGTATGCAGAGCATCTGTTCAATGATCCAACATCATGATTTTTACTGAGATCTATCAATAGATTGTGTGAAGATTTTCCATCGCAGAGAACTGGTTGGAAATCAGGGAAACTGGCGGTAGACCCAGTCTGATCGGGCTGATGGTACCGATCACCACGTGAATTCAGCACCGCTACATACTTCACATCACTTTGCTTCGCTCCTAACTTTAAACTATGAAAGTACCACCACCACCACGCTTATTCCAGTACAGATCTCCATTTACTCGTACAAGGACAACTGTGTCCCTGAAGGCACTATCTCTGTAGAAGTCGTGGAGGATGCTTTGTGTGCTCATGTAAAGGAAACACTGGCTGCCAAAAAGCAGATCCCTGAGGAGAGTATATTGCTGTGGAAGGTACCGTCATCTCTGCCATGATCGTTCCTGGTTTTTCTTGCTCCAAAAGCCACGCGAACACCTAAATCTGATTCATAAGGGTCCGCTGACCTGCGGGGCCATCTGCTGGATAACGATTGTCGACTGGACAAGTTCTATGACCAAATAATAGACACAGAATTAATCTGTGATGTGTTGCTCACAAGTGATAACCATCATCAGGCAATAATGACTGCCTTTGTTGCTGATATTACTCCTATGGAACGAACAACGACATTGCGAGAAAGAACACAAGGCGAGCTCGCAAAGCAACATGATGTCCTCGAGGTGCTGGGTAAAAGTGCATCGGTCTTCGCTATCCTGAAACATGATCTGACTAACTCTGTATATGCGAGCTCGACATCACTATCAAAACTGTACACGGTGGCATGGCTCCATCTAAAAGTGCCAAATCAATGAAATCCTTCGACTACCAATGCGGCGTCACACCAATCCCTCCTCCGATTGAGCTCTATCATCGCATCTTTGCTTACTTTCATGCTTGCATTCACGACGAGTCCCTGCACATTCCAGTTCATGTCTTCCGACTCACTGCTGAGCTCATGAGGAGTGCCTCTCAGATATCGACGGAAGATTTCACGTGTCAGGGATCGACAGGAATCTTTTGTTCGAACTGCTCAACCATCCAGTTTTCAAAAAGCTCAACCCCAACAAGACGAATTCAGCCCACATCTTTCAATTCCGACGTAGATCCCCTCCCACGGTAGCGGCTGGTGTCATATGCGAAGTAAAGGCAGAATTGGGCTGGGATAGCGAAGGTTCCATCGATAACGGGAAAATTATCACAAGATTTCCATTTAAACGATAGCTTAGGTGTGTTGTTATCCTCATGTTGATACTCCCTGAAAGAAGTGACGGTATGTGTGTCCCTGGCCATCTAATAGTGCATGTAGTCAGATTTTGCGAACTTAGGAAATAGATTATGTCGCTACTTTTCGCGCCCATCGGAGAAGGCGAGCATTGTAATACAGTGCGCCGAAGTGTACAGTGGGAAAATAACTGTGATCGTCCGTCTCTCTGTTGTCAGTACGCGAAGTTCATTTTATCGTAGTAACTTGATGTTCAAGTTTTACCCTTTTTACCTATGATAGGAATTGTTTGTCTTACATTTGCGCCCCTCTTACTTTACAGAATCACACATGGCTATGTTTACCTCTTCGTACATCTTGTACCATACTATTTTGAAACTAGAACAAATTTCCGTTGTGTTGAACGCCAGATCCGTTGTCAAAATCCTTCTGAATTCTCGGCGTCAAGATGGCTATCCTTCGATGGGTCTTCATCCTTCACTACTTTACTAGACGGTTCATCCTGTATATATGTCAGACTCGTAAGATCACAGAATAAAAAGAAGTACTGTCATACCTTGTACCAAAGTCGTGCGGGCCTACTCCCGCCCATGGCGATCGGTATCTGTGTGATGTCCTGACCCTTGAACTCGTCATTCAAATGTTGAATGAGAGCATCATACGTCGACCATTCTTTCCTTTTCTCTGACTTGAGAGCCTCAATGAGTGCCATCGTGAAAGTCCCCCCATAAACGGCATTTCCGTCCGTCCCCTTCTCCCCCGTCTTCACCTCCGTCGCCGGCTGATACCCTTGACATGCCGCCAAAAGGACATGAGAATTCATATCAGGAAGCCAATGTTTATCTTTGTAGTCCCGCTGACCGGATTTCCTGATACTGGGATGGAATATGCTTTCAAGTAAAGGAAGCTGTAGCGGGGAGGTATGGCACTCTCCAGCCTCTCTTGCATCTGACTGTGTATCCATATTTTCGGGGGCAGACTTGGGGAGTACTCCACCCGGCGGTATGGCACCAGGTGTTCCTCATGTGATACCTGAGGAATGACAGCAGTCGAGAATGACGGTGATAGGAGCCTTCGTAGCGTCATAGATTTTGGAGAGAATGTCGTTTATCAACCGGTCACCGATGTCAGCTGGTTTCGCCGCGGTCAGCGGGGCATAGAGCGTGGCTGGAACCATAGGATTCAATGCCGTCCTCGCAATAATCTGAATTAAGATAGATTGAACCATGTCCGGCAAAGTAGATGATAATATACTGGACTCTCTGTTTCTTAGATAGAGCACGAAGGTTGTCAATGATATTCTGGCGGGTAGGATCGTCCTTAACAGATGCGACATCGCGGGAATGGAGAAGGCACTGGATGTTCCCTTCCGGGATGTGTAGGGTGCTCATCAAGTATTCCATCATTGCCTTCGCATCGGAAACACATCCGGATAATTGAGAACCAAGCGAATATCCATCGATACCGATCAATACCGCATAAACTAGATGGCCATGCTGGCATTTCAAACGCAGTTTGTCAGTACTATAGCATCGACGTCCATAAATAAGGATATGCACATACCTCCTTTTTCTCGTTGGGTGGACTGCTGTTCATGTCGGAAAACTGGCTTCTGTAGAACAGTTCACCAAATGCTTGGAGATTTAAATATCGAGTACCTTTGTATTTGACATACTAGGAGTGTCGTATGGAGACCCAGATACGTTAATTCCAACACCAAATTCCACTTCCAACGCTGCTAATCCATTTGGAGGTAGTAGAATACATCATTATTGCGATTGATTTGTAGCAAGGAAGCGCTGCTGCAAAAATCAGGCGTAGAGGCTTGGGGAGGACAATTGAATACGAATGTGTATTCCATATGCACTATTTCAATTCCACCATCCCTTTGTTTGGGAATTACCTCACGAACATGAAATGCCAAATGTTGAATAACTGTTAAGATTCGACGATGAGATTGTTGAATATGGTGAACTTAGTAGGTTCGTCAGATTCATGTAAAGACAATAGATCCAGGGCCACCGTACCATACACCATTACGGCTGTATGATTTATGGCGTCAACCATACAGAAAAGGAGTCTAAAGGTGGCTTTGCCCGTATGCTGAACAGCCCTCATGCCATACGGAGTATACGGGACTCATATTGGACAATGGCAATGGAGTAGGTAAGTTTTATTATTAAAATAATTTGATGTATCGGATTGACTCACTGTGTACAAACACAGCTTTAAATTTTATTTTCCTGCCCAACAACAGTCCAAGGATGGCACTGTATATATGGTATCCATATCCAACGTATATACGGGCATGAGGGAGATTCCTAGTCGTGGATCTGTCTAGTTTGAGACGATAAGATTCGGCGATCCTAATTGGATCTT
The DNA here is from genome assembly GCF_030435595.1 of Desarmillaria tabescens. NCBI lineage: Eukaryota > Fungi > Basidiomycota > Agaricomycetes > Agaricales > Physalacriaceae > Desarmillaria > Desarmillaria tabescens. Next base: position 640,022 of record NW_026848317.1, read on the forward strand.
AAACAGCTCCTGCGATCCAGCGAACTTGGATAAATTTGACCGAAACAAACTATGACATTAAAGGGTCTTTGACAGGTAGTATGTACATTAATGATCTTCAGCCCTGAAGAATAACAAGCTATCGTGATGCGAGGGTAGAGCGATCTAACCGGAAGTCTTCATATGAGCACAGGGCCAGCAACGGAAATGTACGACCCCAGAATGACGCGGCTAATTCATTCTTTGTTGAATGTCCGGACGACTGAGAGTAGAAGGATGAGCGAAGAGGAGAGATTGATGCCCTGAAGACTCTATTACAATTAAGATAAATTTAGATTTGATTTAGATTGCAGCCGCAACACTGACAGAATGTTATGACTGATGACTTAGAATGAAAAAAAACAAGGTCCTGTATCCCCATGTTGCAAGGAAGGAGCCGAATGGGTCGCCACCAGCTAACCTGAGAAAGAATGCAGATATGATCGGCCCAATAGAAACCCGTAACTTATATGTTATGTCAGATAGACGCTCATTCATCCGATAGCTTGTGAATATTTTATGCCATTCACATCACCAAAATTGTAATAGTAGAGTAGGGTAGCAGGCTCATTTACGAACTCCCTTCCTTGGAACACGGATGTGTCAAAGCCTTCGAGTGACGCCTTTTTAAGACATGAGTTAGTTAGTGAAAGCGAAATCGACGAGAATATTAGCCACTAGTAGAGAAAGTTGAAATTCTCAAGTTATGACTGGAGAATACAATGCAAGCCTTGTTGCGGAAAGTCTCCCCCACCTAGGGATGAAAACAAACAATGCCAAAACGATGAATGCCATCGTGACATTGAAGCCGATGCTCGACGTACTAAGCCCTCGATTTTGGAGATTCCTGTCGATGAAATAGGTAAAGGAGTCGCTGAACAGTGATACACACTTATACCGCCTTGGTTGTCCATCGCACCGGATTTTGGCTGACGATTTTATTACAGTGACAGCTAGTTCAAAGACTTGGGAGGCGAAGCAACTTCCCTGCGAATTATCGGCTCCAAGGCTTGCCATCCGGATCCATCCTCTCCATCATTGTAAGGCCATGGACAACATCGAAGCTTGCTTTCGTTGTTATACGGCTGTGCCAGTGAGGAAAAGAAAACACTTGGGGCGGTATAGCCGGATAAGACCTGTTGTTTTCATTTTTTGAAGGAAACTATACAGATGAAGGAGGCGAGAGGTATGTGACAAGATTTTGCATTATGCCGACTCATTAATGTATTCCTTCCACGTCCACCAGTATGCTCGATTACTAATAACTATAATCATCGAGTTTCGCTCTTCTTTCATTTTATCCTCTGGACAACGACACTCGCTGGAAACTCCACATTCATCGGCCTCGTTTTCGCGTTGGCAAGAACTCGTACGTGATGTACCCTTAGTACGCATTGTCCTGTACCTATACACCAGCCTTTGCTATTGCGATGTTACCTACTGCAATATCTAGATTGTTCCCTGCGGCTCATCCATACAACTCTGAGTTCTACGGCGATCTGTTCTAGAAATAATGGCTGTGATTATACTTTAAAAGCTTCAAGGGCAATGTGATGGTGTTCCGAAACGCAATCGACGATCTCTCCCGTGGACGGACTTGCATCCCCTCCCTATCCTCCTATCCTCTATCAACTGAATCGCATCAACTTGTTTTCACTCTCCCTTATCAGTTTTTCTTTTCATCTGTGTAACCAGGAAGTGTCACCATAGCTGTGTCGATGAGATCGGGGTGCTTAAAGAAGGCATAGATTCGGATCTTGGAATGGATGACGTTTGTTTTTTCTGTGGTCATTGGCCACTGACTCTTGTACATTCTGGATTTCTGGATACAGTTGACTCAACATGTTACCATTGTTCTGGAGTTCATAAACCAGTAATCGTAAGCGCAGACTGAATGCCGACTGCTGCATTTTCCAATGCGGTGGCATATAGGTAGATCGATCAAGAAATTTCGTGAAGGTGCGCAGCATTAAGGTCCATATATAGTACAATATTCATTCAATTCTTTAGAACTAGGCGCCTAATACTTCATTAAATATTTGCCTAGTTCATGGCTAAGCACATCCCCGTTACTGATAACAACCAAGTCGCTGGTATTGAGATCCTCGCCACCCATGCTCATATTGAATTCTGAGGAAGCATCCTGTAATTACGAGTCACCATTGCGGGCTAGATTAGTTCAGTCTGAATTCATTTCTCAGGCTATTGTACCAGCCAGACCAACGAAGTCCACGGGAAAATATCCCAGCCCGATACCTGTTGCCAGCACCTACTACTCATCCAACAGCACTGTACTATCGCAACTGGAATCCTGAATGCGTGTCGACAGCTCAATGGATATACACATAATAACAACAGGTACCGTCATATGTGATACCAAGTTTGTGCATCATTTTTTGTTCCACAGACAGCGGTATTCTGGTGTACGATCCAAGGTAAATCCTGAAGGAGATGGACGTAATCTGTTGGTTTGTACTTAGCCGACTTGAAAGCGGGAATGAGCGCTTGAGTGAATACTTCATTTTAACCCTGGCCCCTGGCACCTCTGTCGCAAAGTTCTTCCTGAAACGCTGCTAGGGCACCAATGGCAAACTCCCATGGATATATATTTATCGGAGATCTCTCAAGATCTTATTGGCAGTTGTAAAGAGATATCGAATGGAGCCGCCTGACATTGGCATGATGTTACGTACTCCTTCCTATATTTCTCGGGTGATGCCGACAGGATGACAGGAATTAAGAATGGAGATCATTAGGCGTCCCTTGGGACGAGAAATTTGGGAGTGAATTGTATAGATTTCTCGGTCACTGATGTCAGGAATTGACAGACGTCTGGTACGATGGCATGGTATCGGTAACGTTACGGCCGACGGTTTCTTTGATACTGTAGAGTCCTTAAATGGAGGATGGTCGAAACAGCAGCATTGCTCACGTGTCTAAAGAAGTATATGGCGATATTGTCATCATTTTGTGTCCGAAAATAGGTAGAGAGATGAATGGGTATGATCTTCCGGGACGCTGAGGTCTTTGATCGCATATTTAGCCATTCCTTTGCACCGGACATGCAACCGCGTAAGGGCTAAGATAGACACGTGTTAATGTCGGCGAGAATGGACTAGAATCGAGGAGGGTTTTTATAGAAATATTCATGCTACTTGGATATTCAATGTGTTCGTATTGACATAATCTTACTAAGTATCTCCTGCAAATTCGGAAACTTCAGCACTACCGCGTGTTCCTCACAGTTGAGGCGTTGAATTGTATTTACGTATTCTGGTGCAAACGTGGGTCATTTTCTGTGATCATGTTCCCGCGCTCTCATCGAAGGCGCCTATAGTACTGCCACAAAAGATGAGTAAGGTAGATATATCAGAATTGTATCTACTCAGTGTTGGATCATAGCGACGGAATGGCAGCAGGAATACTCTCATGCTAATGTACTTATCTCGCCTGTACTTCCCTCAATTCCTTTCAATGTTAATTTTTTGATATGTCGGTCTCCGACGCGTAGCATGGAAATACGGGATTTGCAAATTGCATCTGCAACGTTTTCTATCTTCTGATCTCCCGCTGCCATTTAGGCTGGGAATTCTTCACCTGAAAAGTACAAATCACTCCAATCTAGTCTCATTTTATGAGGAGCAACAATGAGCGGGCGACCGGCAGATTCTAATGTAATTGTCCCGATGGCAGGGATTTATCATTCAGTTCGACCATTGGTGGGAGTAGCGATTCAGGTAGTGAATACGATAGCCGGGTGCCCATGTCCGTATCTGCATCATCTAACAGTATACTACTAACGGCAATTACAATCGCTATTCAACTGCGTGGAAAACTGTACCTAAATCACAGCCCCGTCTGGGTACACGGAGAAGAATTGGGGCTAATCTACCACCCCATAACGATACCGGACTGCGCATCCCTGACATGGGTGACGCTGGCTGGATCAACAGCTTTTATTCCCTTCAATGTGAGTCTGCGTAGCACCGTAAAACGATCAGGAATCTCAAACAGTGCCTGGGTGAAGACGACCGCATGAACGTATTCTGTAAGTAGCACAACGACCACGAGAGCCGAGAGTTCGTTGAGCAGGCGAGTGCAATTTACTTCAACAATGACATTCGAGGCCATGGTTATCTCCCAAATAGAGAGAGGACCGTGAACGATGGATATGTGAGAAAGGACGGTATCGATGGAGATGTCTCCTGCAGAGTCAACGTCGTAAGCGATGGTAGCATAGGCCATCGTCACATTGATGCTCCCAAGGTTACTTAATAACTCGCGCACGAGCAGGGGACGAAGCTTGCTCGAGGGAAGGCAAGAGAGGGAGATCTGCCATGAGTAGTTGACTCCTTGCTGGTGCTCTTATCACCTCGACCGTCGTGATTTGGGGTGTGTGCACTGTGCATGGATATACGGCTCGAGATAACCAGTGATATCACGAACTTTTTGAGCATGGGAGCGCCCCAGAGGGTCGAGAGCGGTGAATTGAAAGGTAGTTTGATACATTCGGTGAACATCGGCGCTGCTAATCTTGAGCAGGGGACCGGGGTGTAGACGAAGGATGGACACGTTTGTGAAGGAATACAAAGTTCTATAGTATGGTATAGTGATCTCAGCGGACAGACGGTAGTCGAACGCTGACAGAAAAATGGGCAAATACGGTAATGATCGGTAATATAATTATTGTCCGTGGCTTACATTCAACGCTCGTTGTGCTCAAAAGCTAAGATTATAGAAGGCTACGGTATAAATCTTATAGTAAGAGAAGATCTGCCTCAGTTCCGCAGAGATCTTGGTATGAGTGGATGGGAACTGCGGTTGGTGGCTTCCATCACGGCAATGAGGAGATGAGGAGCGCGAGAGTGTGAGAGGTCGAGAGTATCGTGGTACTTCTTTAGGTCACGGATAATAGGTATGCACCGGTGCATTGGAACTGTAATGGCGATGCTTGCATATATTGGAAACCGACCTTGCAGCATAGTTGCTCTGTGCGATGCTGATGCTTAGACAAGAAAAGGATAAGGAAATAGCGCGCCAGCATTTGCGTAATATAGTAAGAACCCACGGTGCCCGATGCTGGTCCAAAGAAGAGATTGCATTATTGCCGTCGCTAATCCGGTCGATGTTCGAAGAGGATTTTGGAGAGTAAGTCGTTTGGAAGATACGGGTGAGGAGCGCTGATGGTGTTGTAGTCGGCTATCTCCCGATTTGTCTTGTTTCGTAGAGATACCAAGTAATCCATCGAGTCCTCAAGACAATTGTTTAAACGATTGACTTCGTTTCCTAATGCCTCCTTTTCTGCGAACATTGCAATCAAGTTACACATCACCTCATCCAGTTGGATGTCATTCGTCACTAGGTATTTGAAACGGTTGGTATATTCGGTGGCTTCTAGTAGCCGTCCCATTGTCTGGGATCTAAAGCGACATCTACAGCTAGAGAAAGGGCATGGTAAGGGCATTGCGGGAGAGGAGGGGGAGGAGGAGGAGGAGGAGGAGGTCGTTGTCGTCGTAGTCAGTTGTGATATCCCCTGCAATCACGCAACGAAGAAGTCAATATGCCCCCTTGGAAGCGGTCGTCGTACTGGAAAACTGGAAGCCAACAACGCGGCGTGGTGATGGCGGATCAATGGCATTTTTAAAGTCCGACGCGACTCAGTCTCCTACCACCATCATCATCCCACTGAAGCGTGCACCGCTCGACCCATTACCCGGCTCGCCAATGGCCAGCTCATCACTCAATACCTCAGTGCCTGACCCAGTGCTCTATCATCGAGAAAGATAACTGGCGATACGGGCCTCACTGGACGGGTGCGTCGACCTGGGTATCGAGCATTCGAGAGATACTAAATGCAACACGGCAGGTCTGGTCCCTGAGCAAGCTGGTATAGAATACTTATCAACTTCGGAACGCAAGGACGATGTATAACACGGTGACGCCACGGCATTGGACATGGTGGCTGAAGCTCTGACGAGCGACCCTAAGCCCAGTTTTGGGTGCACAGAGCAAGATATCACCCTGCCAAAGGATAACTTATTGGCGGCTGCAGATGCAGATACACAATCTCTTTGCCCGTCTGCATCTCTGTCACCTTTCGAGGCGCATATAGTTGGGTTGTACCGCATCGTTTAGAACGTCGTATATCCTTCCAAGAAGCGGTCGTATGGGTACAGTCAAGGCTCAAGGCCTGCTTCGTTCAGTGGTTGGGTAGCACCGGTAGAAGGGTATCAACGGAGCTTTATGATCGTCCTGTCGATTTTACACCTGTGCGTCCTGTATATTTCCCTAATTTTGCGCCCGCTCATACGACCTTTAACAGTTGGTAACCAACACTCGTGACAGTGCTGCTTACAAGTACTAGCCACAGATGTTACACGGTAGCAGAGCAGGAGGCTGTACTTGGCAATCCGTACGTGCTGCGATGTCCTCTTCGAGATATTCATCAATCTCTCTGTTATAGCCGTCTGCAATGCTGTCATCTATCCCATCTCACTGCCCACTTCTAGCAGATATAGAACCGTGGGGGTTATTACGTTGTTCTATATCAACTCGCCGGACTGTCGATTATTCGCAACCACCCCCCGAAAGAAAAATCGTATATTTTTCCGGTGACCAGAGTATGTTTTAGTCCTTCTCATGATGAAGATGGCAGTCACAACTAGTGCACTGTATCGGAAAATATGGAAGAGATGTACATGTATTTTCCCCTGCCTTTCTGCGCTCATTGACATCCGTTAAAGTGTATATAGCTGGTTTTTGGGGAGGGACTTGTATCTCATCCTCGAAAAGAACCTTGACGAACATGTAATGTTGGGTGGGAGCAAGAACGTTGAAGATAACGGCGATGGTCCACACCAGTAAAGTCCATCCATGACCTGCCCGTATGCGCCTAATGAGGTGCATATATAGCCTGGTTTTCACATAGGTACCTTCCTCAGGCAGAATGATACGAATCGAGGAGCATCCGCAACCGTGGCTCTGGAAGATCGACAGCTTTCTTTCAGTGCTGGTGCGTTCTCTCACCAGTTCTTCGTTTGGCTTTTTCTCACACCGTCGTAGATACGGGACCATTTGGGTGGTGCGGTAACTGATCTGCTGTAATTGGCCGGCGAAGAATAACCGGTGGCTGGCATCTGGAACTTTATCGCCACCAACGCCACCAACGAGATCAGCAGTATCACGGCGCTCAGACGTCGTCGTCGGCTCCGGACTCTGGCGTATCCTGAATGGTGTCAAGTTTCGACGCGTATCAGAGATTGTTCAATCCTTGCCCGCTTGTGCATCCAACGCATCAGATTTGCAGCGTATCTCACCGAATTCCGGTACAGGTTTGGGAGATCTCATGAGTCGAAGAAGGTACTTGGATGCATTTCAACGTACGTAATATGAAGTTGCGCCGTAATATTCTGCCAATCTCATCTGTCGGTCTCAGCAAAGTGATTCTTCCCGCAATTAGCAAGAAGTCGGCGTATTTCTGTTAAATATAATAAGAATTACGGCCTCGAGATGTATGCGGCCAGTGCGCACCCGCTGTACACCATACGGCGGAAATGGTTGTATTGAAAAAGTGTCTTCAGGGGAATTATTTACCTAATACACGGCGCTTCCATGGACCGGCAACTGAATCCTCTTGTGAAGCATGTATCCTCGCTATTTTTCGATCATCATGTTTTATGCGCTGTGGCAGTACGCGTTGCCGTGCTCGTGGAATTGATGCCACGAGGCATGCTGACGCGTCCTTCCTTTTCTGGTTCCTTGTGCTTTCCTTCCTTCTCTCATGACTACATACTACTTTTCTCTTCCCTCTCGCTTTATAGGTTAATCTCTCTTCACTACGCGAAACTTTGGGCACCATTGCTCAAATGAGGCCAAGTTCAAATTCTCAATGCGGACGATGACACGTCGATCAAGGCACTGACTCACATGGGGCTCTCCTCAATGACGACTGAGCTACACCAAACGAGGGAACGTTAGAATTGGTCTAGGTCGTGGTGTCGTTTATCCAGTCCCATTATACCTCTCTTTCTTTGCTTACACTTCGCAGTTGAAATTCTTATGTGCTCTTCCTTATCCCCATCTTCATGCTGAACATCTACCTCTACTGTACACACCGGACGCGAGGATGAGACTGCGACGGCTGTAACCACCTCGGACTGCGCTGGGGATCGAGACGATGACGGATTGACGACCCGTTCATCCACGCTGAGGGCGGCAGCGTGCTCTCCCTATACGAAGTTGCGCTAATCCCAGGTGGAGCAGTTGTTCAACATTGAGGCCTAGCTATGGACTTTCACTTTGCCAATGGACTATTTTCTTATCTTTTCTTCTTCGCTTACATTCCCGGATGTCATAGCGGGGCCCTGGCGACGCAAGAGAACGTGTGCGGCCATCCCCTAACTGTACAAGTCAAGCCGTACCTTGGGAAATAGACCCTTGCTTTTGCCCACCACGTTCGAGCTTCGAGTCCTGAGTTCCGAGTACCAATATTGCGCACCGTGAGCTCTCATTAACCCTCTGTTACTGACTACATATACCTAGTTACTACTCGTCTATTCTTCTTACTTCAAATCCTCGGCTACGCAACTTCTGTCAGCCAACGACCCGCGCCAACCAGTCTACGTCAAGACCAGCGTATACTACCACAGCGCTTCATCAGACATGCTATCTCTGTAGTATCAGCAAGGTGCACGTCGCAATGAAAAATAACATGCCTTCGCGTATTTCCTGTATCACTTGCAGAATCGATTCTAGTTATGACATTTACGTATTTCTCTCTGCTACAGGTATGGGATAAGCTGAAATTTAAATGCTAAGACGTATGTCTTCAAGCAGTATGTCATGTTCAGATTGCTGTAAGGATCTCGGTCCTTCAAACGGTGCTATTATGAGGATATCGGTCCGCTGAATGAGTTGATGTGGCATCCCGGCACCAATCTCTGTTCTTTGCCACAATTCACCCAAGTACCGTCAAAAAAACTCTGAAGGCGTACATTAGCATGCGGACTCGTCACCACGGTTTCAAGACACTTGCATTGTGTTGCTGTCCAAGGTTGGGCATCGCTACAGACGCACTGTATGTCATCCAAACGGTGAACTTGATCATTTGCGGTTCCCTGATATCTGCATTTATCGCGGTGAGCCAGACTACGGTGGAATGATGAATCTTTATCCGTGTAAGTGAAATGGCATCGGAAAAGTCTAGCAGTTTCAACACACCTTCAAGAAGCTAGAAATCGACCCTTGCCCCACACGTCTCCGGGTTATCTCGAAAGAGCTTTTGCCTTCGGAATCCCGCATGCTCGAGAAAGAAACGAGATTGTAATGATTCCAGCGTGAACAATAATTCCTATTCAGCAAAATGAACAGAAGAGAGAGTACCAATGGCCCTGGACAATGCCAGTGAACATACGGGAAAGTTCCGGGTATCTTGAGCGTCAGTGGAATAGCTGTCTCGCTGCGTCATAATGGACTTGGTGGTTCTTCAGTAAAAGGACGGGGTTCGAATCGTCAATGTCCGGCCCGCTTATGCCGCTCTGAGCTTGTTATCCGTCATCTTGCCCTTCGTTATGTAATCATGTATTCACTTCCTGGTCCTTGTCCAGCATTACTCCTGCATGAACAGAAACGCTCTGTCGGGGTACGTGAGTTTGACGCCCTTGTGAAGACTCGCTCCGATACGGAGTCGAACTTAGGTGGTCCTGCGTGTTATCATCACCCAGCTTACCGCAGTTAATCGTGATAACTCCGAGTCGGGACCCGCATTTTGTGGTCCATGAATACTCTGCGCTCGAACGATTCTCTGGTCAGATTCAAATACTTTCAAAAGACAAGTCTCCTCTTTTGGTCTAAAATGACAAGCGCAACACGACCCAGATTGACCGGAGAGCAGGAATGCGTCATCCACCGGTGTATCGGCTGCATTTCCAAGTTGATACAAAAAAGGTCACTGTCGTCTGATTCACCAAATTTGAATCCGCGCTGAATTTGGAAGCAACGAGTTCTACTCACAGATGATCAAGTCTGACAGATGACAGAAAACATTGAAAAATCGTGCTTGTGCATCACGGTACCATTCTCCTCATTTAGGCCCCTTGTGTTTACAGGTACAAAGCGTCTAGCACGAGTCGCGACCTTTATAGTGTTTACGGTAGGCTGATCCTTAATACCTGCTTAATCTCTTGAAAGGTTTAACATAACAACTAGAAGATGTCGGGTTTGGTCGGATGGGTAATTTGGGTAAAAGCTCACAAGTGGTACGTTTTCTCGGACAATCCAATACACTTGTCCAACTATTCGAACTCATAGTCAAATATGCCATGCTACTTCAATAGATACGACATGATAGTTTAGTTGCCGTTGTTAACATGGAAATCAGAAACGTGCTAGGTCGAGTCCACGGCATCAGCCCGCGCCCGTTTTTTGGGATGTATAACTTCTTCGCAGATAACCCCACTCCATAGTGTGTCCTCCGAAGGGCACGGTCGTCCTTACAGTCTATATTCTCGACACTTGTTTCCGATTGCATGGCGCCAACTATCATACTAGAGTTTATTCCCCATTCGATGTGGCGCTAGCCTGTAGGAACGAGGCCAACCTTTCGCATCAGAGGAGCAGAACCTTGCCTTTTCTTTATTGAAATATTTTGAAAATACTGTTCAGATCTATACCCTTCCCCCATGGCAAGCGGATTCGTAAGGTCCTACCCCGAGTCGTTATTCAAAGGTGATTTCGATATATTCGAGTATTACGACCCTATCACCGAAACATTCCATAGATTTAACCATATCCAACGTGCTGAAAGAAACGTATTCACTCGTCTTACCTTGTTAGTCAGCAAATAAGCGCCATACTGGTTTCTCGAGAAGCCCATAATCACGCGAGAAGAAGCAGCCCGAATGAACTGGCTGAACCTCAATTCGACTAGCAAGTTGGTCAGCTTTCTGCTCTGGAGTACGAGTGAAATACAGCATTTTCAAAGTTCTAACCGACGACTAATAAAACCTCCTTCCTTCCTTTTTACGATGATCGTCTCTTAGACCTATTCTATGGCACATCCGCCTGACTTCAACGTAAAAGAAAAACTGCGACTGAATTTTCTGAAGTAGTTTACGGTGGGAGAGTCGAGATAGTAAATATGCAATTTCAATCACTCAACAGCTTCGATTTTTATTTATTCAAAAGCACTGAAGATTCGTAGGCGAAACTCTCGGTTACCAGGTATTCATGAAGGCCATTGGTCCTATACCTTGAAGCGCCTATACTTTGGTGCTCATTGAAATTGCGCAGATATCGCTGATCAAGCAGCATGAAACGGGGGCGAAGATACGTCAGGGTTGAATCAGTAGGAACAATATACAGCCGGGTATGACATTGCATAAACCTACCGATACATGACACGTATAACAGCATCTCTGGTATATGACTTATTTTGAAAGAGGTCAGTGCCTACGATAATAATGGATCGAACAAGAGGCTCTGAAGCGCTGGAACATGATCATATGTCCTCCTTGTTACCGTATCAATAAAGTGTATAATTAGCGCCATAATACAGGGGGAATGGTTCTCACTTTCAAGCGCCTGTCAGTATCTGATCTATGCGTGGCCTGTATGTTCGCCGGAGCGCTTCTTCAGCCACATGCAGGAAATGGATTGAGAATTCTGATGTGCGGAAAGGGAAACGAAGATCATTTATATCTTGCAGGTGAACACAAGTTGAACCGGCGCTTTAATGCTTAGGCGCCAAATGATGTCCGGGAGCAGAAACCAATGGGGAACAAAGAGTAGTGAACGTATGGTACCTGCTGCAAAATGTATGGTCTAGAACGTCCATTGAATGAGAACGTTATTGATTTTCACTATGGATACGGTCTGATGTTATACCGGACTGATAGCAACTCGTCAGTAAGAGTTGTAGGAGGTAGAATGTGTAAGCACGGGGCTGACATGAGCTATCCCCCTCTGTCGTCCAGTTTGAATAAAGATAGATAAGTAGGGTATATTAAACGATGGAAGAGAAGCAGAACCCCACCGATGACCCAAAACCAGATGATCCATTCATGCAAGCTAACTTTCGGTCAACATCTGAAAATGGCGTGCGATAATACACTCTTTACATAACTGTCGCATGTGAACCAAGCTTATTATAGATTGAATGTCGCGACAGTGATTGGACATTGAACTATGTGAGGTCGACTGCGCAACGTAACGATACCGTCAATGCCAGCAATGGAGAATTATCATTATTCTTGATACCAGCTATATGCGTCCTTGTGCCGCCCAGCTACGAGCGGGGTCTAGGATAAGATAAAGGTGTGTGGCTCTTTTCTTCAACCGACCCGAGTTGAGCATGTCAAGAAGCGTAGTCGTGATAGGGCCATAAGACCTCCTGTCCCCTGCCCCATAACTAAACCATACGTCTTGCATGCTGCTAAGATTACACGGATCCCATATCCGGGCGCCATTCCTGAACCCAGATAGATTGGTCTTCGTGGAGGATAGAGAGACGCCGTAAATCTGTGTCTGCAGAGCAAAGCATGCTGATACATAAAACTTGAGGGAGTGAGGGAATGGCGCGCACTGCTCGCCCCCGAGAGTATAGAGTATGGCTGATATAGTGACAACAGTCCAGGATGACGGTGATGTGATGCCCTTTTTCGAGACATATCTGGCTGTAAATGAAGGAACAGGGTAGGCACCAGGTAAGTCGTCGGAGTATTCGACAAAAGATTCCTTGGAGAGACCGAGAAGCAGTTGGATACCGTCTCTGGGAACGCAGACTCGGAGAACGTCGACCAAATAATCCCTCATTTCCAACGCGGACGACACACAGCTATACAACGGATCACATATATATTCGTCGCTACCGATAACGACGGCCCATATTCGAGAACCATCCATGGCGTGATGGACTTAAAGAATTTACGATGAGCGTGGATGCTACCAGGAGTACTATGTGCATACACAGGGGTTCGCTTTCTCGTTGTCGTGTTGTCCGACAGTAGAGATGGGCTTGTTGATCTCAACCAAGGTGTGCTACTGAAGCTTGACATCGGCCAGACGACGAAGGTCGAGGCCTGAGGAATCTGCAATGAGGGTTCCAAACCAAACATGGCTGTTTTTGTCATCTCCAACCATGACGGGCTGTTGACCGGGATATCGGGGCAAGGCGTCCCGGAGATCTAAAAATGTCGATTCATCTTCCAACTGATCGGACATCAGAGTACGGAGCGACGCATCGGTAAAAAGACCATAGTACGTCCCATCCTGTCCACGAAGCTCAGTCGCTGTCTCATGAATACGACACGCCGCCAACAGAACATGGGATGAAAAATCAGGCTTCCAGTCGATCCTCCAGACAGTGTCAGCCTCAAGAATGCTGTCTGCAGCATTCTTCATGGTATCCAATGCGTCAGGGTTTCGCAGAGCCAAGGTGAAGCATGCTGTCTCCAGGACCGTCCCCGCAACCCTGGCCATATTACTTGAGCGGCAGTAGTCAAAGATGACAGCGATATAAGCAGGCTGTACTGTTGTGGATGAGCAGTTTTCTTATTTATAGCTCATATCATGTTCATCACAGTCTACACGTCGGAACAAGATCTTGACGAGCAAATCGTTCGGAAGATGGGAGATGTTGATGGGGGACTCTGATGTTGGAATAGCTATCTCCCGATATGTACCCGGGCCCCGGCAATCCATCGAGATCGAGTCCTCGAGACAATTGATTTGACGATTGACTTCGTTTCCTAATGCCTCCTTTTCTGCGAACATTGCAGTGAAGTTACGCATCTCTTCATCCAATGGGAGACCATTCGTCGGTAGGTGTTTGAAGCGATTGGTATATTCAGTGGCTGTTAGCAACCACCGCATCTCCTGGGATCCACAGCGACATTCACAGCTGGAACAAGGACATTGTAAGGTCACTGTCTGAGAGGAGGAGGAGGCCATTATCGTCGTCGTAGTTCAGAATGAGGTAAAAGTCTCTCATTGATCTTGTAACGTGAGCGAAGAATCGGACGTTGGTGAGCAAAGCCTAGTATTATTTATGTTCGGTAGCCACGGCACGTATGATTGCATGAGTGAGACGTAGAGTAATCAAATATTTCCCTTGGACCAGAGCCTTGCGAGTTACACAGCTCAATTTTGGGTTCTAGCAAAACTAGTGTTGCAACATCCAGCTTGGGGGGTCCGGCATGGGCGGGCCGAAGTCTGCAGCGACTTCCTCCATCGCACAAAACCGCCGAGTTGCGATGTCCTCTGCAATTGCACTAGAAAGAGGAGACAAGGACTCGGAGTCTATATGTCCACTTGAAAGTGGTCGTAATACCAGAAAACTTTGGTAGCCAACTTCAACGCGGCATTGTGATTGCGGATCAATGGCATTTTCAAGGTCCGACGCGACGCAGTCTCCTACCACCGTCATCGTACCGCTCGACACCTTGCCCGGCTCGCCAATGGACAGTTCGTCGCTCAGTACCTCAGTCCCTGACTCATCGCTCAATCATTGAAAAGGAAAACTGATGATACGGACCTCACTGGACAGGTGTGTCGACCTGAGTATCGAGCATTCGAGAGATACTGAATGCAACACTACAGGTCTGGTCCCTGAGCGAGCTACCGTAGAATCTTTAGCAACTTCGGAACACAAGGACGACGTATAACCTGGTTCAGCCACGGCGTCGGACATGGTGGCTGACGAGCGACCTGAAGCCCAGTTTTGGGCACACGGTGCAAGATATCACCCTGCCAAAGGATACCTCATAGGCGGCCGCGAATACACAATCTCTTCGCCCGTCTGCATCTCTCCTTTACCTTTCGATGCGTAAATATTCGGGGTTGTACCACATCGTTTAGAACATCGTATATCGTCGTTACACTGCACGGTTCGTTCAGGTGTATCCTCTCTGGAAAGCGTCTCCCAATGACACTGTTAGGGCTCGAGGACTACCCGTTCAATGGTGCTGATAGAAGGGCATGGATGGTCATTTTCTTCATCGAAGGTACGTGGTGTTTTCCCCATTTTTTGGACTGCGTTCATTAATCGTATTACAGGCGGTGTCGCGAATTTTTACACTTGTGTGTTTTGTATATCTATTCAATTTTGCGCCTGCTTATGCAACCTTTTCACAGTTGGTCCCCCAGCACTCGAGATGGTACCACTGGGGGCTTCTTTATGAACTTGTACGTGCTACGATGTTCTTCAGATGTTCGTTATTCACTACGTTGTAGCTGTCTACAACGATATCACCTCCTGCCATCCGACGACTCGCTTCCAACTGGTTTAGCTCTCCTGCAGACGATAATTCCAAAGACCCTGTTCGATCTGCTTTTACTACGCTGATTCGTACGGACTCACTGGACTACCGATTATTTGAATGCTACTTGGGCTTCCCGAAAGTGCTGAAAGTGGCATATCTCCCCGGTGACCAGAGTATCAAAGTATTTTGCTAGGGTGAACCTTGTGTGATTGGTGTTGACGGTTGACGGCAAAGAATGAAGCGAAGGGAAAGGAGGCTGTTGCTCGTATGTTCTTGTGTTTATCAGATCTAGGATACCGACTGATCTTTATCACCACAGGCATTCAGAAAGAGACTGGATGCACAAAAGCGGGGCTATGGATCATCGACATCACCAATGTCTGCAGCGACATCGCGTTTACTGATAGGGCTGAAAGTGAATTCGATCGATTGGGTATCCACGTAGAGAATGCTGAAATGGGGACCTGGAAGTACGACAAACTGGAGGATTGGGAGAGAACGTACGTGGTTTGCTCTTCTCGGAATCTTGCTCATCTTTCAAAATGTGCTGATTAGACACCGACGTTTTGGTCGTAATTGATGGACGAGCACTGCGATATTCCCCTTGACGCCCATATTACTACGAACGAGGTTATGGCTACACAATAACGCGGAAACGATACGCTGAGCAATTGCGATCTCGCCAAGAGGACAGCATCGATGATTTTGGATCGTTTCGCGTCTTCTGATGCTGCCAGTCGCACCGATACCTCCTTTTTGGGAGACTTTGAAGATTTTACATGGCTCCTTCATCCTCAATAGTCTTGCATTGACCGAAGGCTATAATACAGGCAGTCAACACATCCACCTATATGGTACGCCGGGGTGCAGGCGTTGTATGCGGTCCGGTTCGTCCGTTATCACATGCACATCCGGACGGGACTTGCCAATGCGAACTTAAGTTCTCCCTTGCTTACTAGCCACCCCATTCTCTCTCTCGGAAGCAGCGGTACGGTTCCGGCGGTTCTCTGCATCCTTCAAGCTCGTCTTTCTTACTATTGGCTAGGCCGAATATCAGTCTTCTGACCATTGCTCCTCGGGATTCGCCCCGGCGGTGGCTGTACATTCCTTGTTATGGCTCACTGATCGGTTAGTCTCTCGTAGACAGACGACGATACAGACCTAATGATGGAAAGGAGGGACGGTAGTCTGTTGCTTAATCGGGCCATCTGCCTTGCAACCCGGTTATTACAAATCTGATGGGATTCCGGCAAAGAATAAATGTTGTATTACAAGGTCTGGGGACGCGTATGAAGCCTATAAGTATTATACCAAGAAATAAAGTGTATCTTTGTGTGAAATGAAATATTGGTAGGGGGAAAGCGGAGCAAGCAGCATTTCCTGTCCAGACGCGTCGCACGGCTCGAAATCGGCATGCCAAACTTGCCGCCTGTAAGCCCCAAAACCGATTCGATTTGGCCCAGTGCCGGATCACGGCAAAATTATGTCATGCTTTGTAATAACACGGGTGCAAGTAAACCCCCTCGCGTTAAACAATAGACTACTGATCGGTATCGTTTGAGCTCTTACATTGTACGGATAGATGTCGATTTTAGGCTGTTCTGATTAGTATCGATATATATTGACGTCCTTTACTTGCTTGTCTATCCTGGTCTATCCTGCTGCTCCTTAAGCATGTGGTAATATGTCACTGAGGACCTTACCATGCCTGAATCATAGATGTTGAACATATCCAATGCCAATTCGGCGGTTAAACTATCCCCCGTGACGGTGAGTGCACCCCAACACGCGTCAACACCATCCTATCGATTGCAGTAACACTGGACCGGGTGAATGGACATTAATGGATGAGACTTCGATACCACCCTCGCTCAAGTCTCTCGTGAGAAAGGGTATCTAATTGCCATGATCCTCGACTACTGCCATTGGGGATGCCACTCTCAATACTTTCTGATTGAAGCGTTGCGTACTATCCCGATACTCCTGTCTGCGTTGTCAGAGAGTAGGCTTCGCGCTGTAGATGAAATCTTCCCTGCCGCATCGGTGTCCGTATGTATGTTTGCACGTAGTGTCGACGGCGTGTTAGGAATGTGAATGCATGAAGAATGGGGTGCTCACGTATGCACTTCTCTGCACCTTTTGGTTCAAGAAGTTGCCGGAGAAGTCGACACATGTCAACCCTGGGTATGCACTACCCATAGGTAGTATTACATGGAACGATCCAATGGGCCCGAACGCTAAGCATAAAGCTAACTTTCGAAACACTGGTTGTCCCACAGGGGAACGCAGGAATACAAGAATGTGGGGTTGGGGATCTTCTTCTCGTGTGAAACGGGACACTTTAAATAAAAGCGTAGACAGAATAATAATATTGGTCTTCGCAAAGCTTATTTTTGCCCCCATGGTCACCGGTTGCGCACAGCTAAGAATCCCATGTATCAGCTATATCTCGCTCTAAGATGTATACACATGTAAACTTATGGCCCTCAGTATGCACTACCAGTTCCAGGATGGCATTTTCACTATATTGCACATCACCGGTCGGGAGCACCACCACGCCGGCTTCTTATCGATATGCTCCGAAACTTCTACCTCGCTGTATCACATCATGCTCATGCACATGCTCCGTCTTCGCGGAGTGTAGATTGGGGGCCAGCTTTAGCATGCCATCTTGACCATGCGAGGCAATTAAAACAGACGTTCTCCACACGGCAGTCGAAACGGAACTATGGAGCTTCTCACTTATAAGTCGCGAGAAAGGATGGATCCCAGCTCATCACCTACTGGCTTCTTCTAAAGTGCGACCACTCATATCCCCCTTCATTAAGAGCGAACGCAGTAACGAGGAGCTTCAGTATGCTATGTTGTTTCTTGAAGAATTCCTTGATTCCTAAACAATCCCCAAGGAATACAATGTTCCGATTCTTAGATTTCATATGGACGCGGCTCCGTGACATCTACAATCGAATCCTTGGGATAGCGAGTGTCTTTCCCATCTTCCATTCCAATCGATACACGAGTCGTACCAACATCTCCCGTGATCAGCGTCCACCGTACGTCAAGCGCGGTGCGATCCCCGTCCCTTCTCCCAGTTATAATATCCCAGACGTGCCATCGGTATATTTGCCTTACTGCGTCACATGCGATATCCATTCTCACCTTCTTCTAGGTTAGTCTACAAGAAGAAATCTCCCGTTTGGAACAAGTTGAGAGGGACCTTGCTACGCGATACGGGATGATGGGTAATCCTATCGATTCTGTGGGCGTTTTTGCAGAGGCAAAAGTACGGGCACTTTCCGATAAGAACAACGAGTCTATACTATCAGAGTTGCAACAGCTTGATAGACTGTTACATCTCCGGCTGAAATGCAATTAAAAGGACCTTCCCTTCTCTCCATGTAAGTGTGCATTTCACTCCACATTTACACCATTTTTATGAAATATACAGTTACCGCATCGCTTTGATACTTCACCAACCTGGTCATTTATGGGTGGTCCTGTACCCTGCTGGGATACAAGCTGGAAGTCGGCGCGAAGTCGACTTGATGGATGGATCGATGGATGTCCCGATATGGTAACTATGTTCAACACTCTAGAGTACAGCACGGATTGCTTCTATGATAATTATTCCTTGGGTAGTTACGTTTTTATAATACTTAGATATGTTTAAATGCAGTTTTATTAAAATAGGGATGAAATTTAGTACAATCAACAGCCACTTCATTTATTATTCTGTGCTCAAGCACCTGAGTATCTAGTACACTACCACTCGTATATATATACGTATTACAGAAGCTAGAATGTTTGAGGGCAATCTAGCGAAGGATGAATGGCTCAAGCAGCTTCTCCAGACTAATACCATCCCGGATTTGCACACACTCGAGCAGTGCCACCATATTTCGTTCTAAGGTCTGCATGTAGGAAGATTTTGTGTTATATGGGGCCTCAATCATCATGGTCAACCAAAGTTCAAGAAATTATTAAGTTTTAAATGGTATCTCTCGAATGGTTAGATTGAGAGTCTGAAACATACATCAATCCACAAGCATTGGGACAACAAATGGAACTGCGAATGAACTGATTCTTGTGAGCGCTCAGCCAAAGGACAAAGAGCAGCAAGAAATGTTTCCCAGCAGATAATAGGAACTTGAGTAAATTTCAGTAAGTAAGCAAACAAACCTGTATAGCCCGAAAATTCGAGTAGCATGAAAAACAAAAATTGATACAAGGTCATCACTCGAATATAATCACCGAATATCTAATCCTCATACTTCAGTCTTCGGAAATTACATGCCTTCTTTGTCAACAGAAATTACCGTCTGGTAAACGAAGTATGAGAAGGAGGAACACAATTGCAAAATGCCAAACGACGCACCGGGATTTTCACAGCGAGATAAAAATATCAAACTATAACACAAAGACATCAACACAGCGTGCAATATTTTGACTGAGTAAATGGGAGCATCTGATACTAAGCAAGCTTGGAACCTGCACATACTGGTTCAGTGTGCTTGCATGTCCTAGCGCGACCTTTGTCATCCCGAAAAAGACGTTCATTTGTATATGAATGTGTAGGACACTGGTCACCGGTGAGATATATGACTTCGAACACATGTTTGTCAATGAAAAGTACCGGCCGGTAAAAGAATCAATGAGGATGATAATTACTAAACAAAATTCGAATAACGTACAGATATTCTTCACAGTGAAGTAAAAAGCTCAAACTGCCATGCCCACTGATGGGTCTGCGCCACCTGGAACACCATTAGTGACTATGGCAAAGACACGGAGAAAAAACCGCACCAGAAACGATGGAGTTCTGGCCAAGTGGCCAATATCGAGCCATCACTGTACCACTTGCTACCGCTTGCCGGTGGGGACGTACAATTTGATGAAAGAAGGCAACATGGTGATATTTATGTCGAAAGGTGGAGAATTTAAGGAACAAAGAGACCATCTGAAAAGTGTTGTAGTCAGTATCTCAGGAAAGAGCTCAGGGCTTGGACTGGTTCACCTATTCGACGTCTGTACTGAATACTACATGAAACACTGAGTAGTCCACCAGATACAACTACACGATGGATCGAACAGTGCGATGATGGCAGTAGGCGGAGTCCTGTCAGACCTTGATACTGATCTATCACTACAACGTCATCTTGTCCTTCGTTACCAGCTCTGACTGCTTTCAGGTTGCGCCTTTTCTTCTCGTGCTGCTATTTAGGCAGAAGGACCCAAACATACTCTGATAATCGGAGAAATAATGACCGTCGACTTTGAACACTCTCGGGGAGCTTGAGTAGCACCTCAAATAATCGACAGTCCAGCGAGTTCGCACAAGTGAGCATAGTAACAGCCAATAAACAGATATCATGGGTCTTATATCAGATGGAGCGAGATGGGGTGGGTGACTCTTGCAGATGGCTATACATAGCGATTAATGAATATCTCAAAGAGAACATCGCAGTACATACGAATTCCATAAGTAAACGAGCCTACTACTCGGTGTAGGGATATATCTTTGGTAGATTTACGATGGCGGCCGGTGCGATTTCAACAGCTCCAAGGACACCGAACTTGATGGGCGTAGAATCGGGCTGAGGCGCAGTAATTGGCAGTGAAGCAGCATAGAGATTCTGCCAGTTGTCAGCGCTACAGCAGAAATGGTATTATTATACTCCTTATTCAAGAATGAGAAAAATAATGACGTGGTGAGCAGCTTGGATTGTGAGAGGATTGTCTTGATTCGCCTTCTTATAGGCAGGACATCTGTTCAGGGATCCACAGCTTGGTTTTCCCTCAGGAAAAATCTCTGTCGATAGACTGTGTGAAGATCCTAAGAAGAGGGAACAGGTAGAAAAAGCCGCATCGCAAATAACTGGTTGCAGTAGGTTGGCAGTAGGAATCAGGGGAAACCGGTGATAAACCGAGTTTGATCGGACCGAAGTGCCGATTACCACGTGTAGTATTCCTCACCGCCACCACGTCACCTTGCTTCGCTCCTAACTTTAAAGTATGAAAGCTATATGGGCGTTATACTGTACAAAAATTCTTTTGTTCAGTAGGGAGGACACCACTACTTTTGATGGTTCCCAGCACTACTTTCGATGCTGGTGCTTGTTCACCATCAGGGTTAGGCTCACACAGCCACTTCCCGTTTGAGCGATACATGTGTCTCAATTTGCAACCACTTAGTGATCCGCCACTACTTCAAGTTCGCAAGTACATTTACAGATCCCGATGGACACTATCACCCAACGACAAACCCCTCGCCGCTTGCATAATCCGTGGCCGTGGGCACATCATTGTTTGCACATATTTCCAGCGCACTCGCAAAAATCTTGAAATTTTCGTTCTTACCTCTCCGATTTCCCTCCTCTTTTGAAGCTCCATTGATTTGCGTGCGCAAATCTTGTTCCTATGGACGTCTTTAATTAAACCTCTGCCGCTTACTCACAATTGACGTTTCGCCTTGCATTTCCGCGACCACACGTCCGAGATTTTGGGTCTGGCTTTGTACTGGAAGTTGACTGGAAGCGAAATTCCGAGTTTTGTAAACTTCTTTTCTATTTTGCTAAAACATTCTTGTATAGTCATTGATTATTATATATATTCCGAGGGTGCTACTGCATTGGCATGGACTTATATTATCCATACAAGTTCTAGGCTTGGTGTGAATGCGCCATCAGCGGCAGGTTCGACGTCTCGGCAATGCCCGGATCTTTGCGGGCCCAACACGGACGTTCTCAAAAAGTACTTGCGAACGGCTTGTTACAGTACAGCAACAAGTACGAGTAGATGCAGGTACACCCATAAGGATGCATAAAAGTACTGGGAGATGGAGAGACAACTAGGTGTGTGTCAAATGGGTACCTGTTTTAGCTGATCTCCTGAAGTACCTGTACGCAGATGATTTTTGTACACTATAACTGCGATAAAGCTAAACCACGCTCATGCCACTACAGATCTCCATTTACTTGTACGACGACAGCCGTGTATCTGAAGGCACTATCATTGTGGAAATTGCGGATGATTGTGTGCTCATATGAAGGAAACATTGGCTGCCAAAAAGCAGATCCCTGAGGAGAGTATATTGCTGTGGAAGGTACCGTTATCTCTGCCGTGATCGTTCCTGTCTTTTCATGCTCCAAAAGCCACGCGAACACCTAAATCCGATTCGTAGAGGGTCCGCTGACCTGCGGAGCCTTCTGCTGGATAACGATTGTCGACTGGACAAGTTCTGTGACCAAATAATAGGCACGGAATTAGTCTATGATGTGTTGCTCACGAGTGATAACCATCGTCGGAAAATAATGGTCTTTGTTGCTGACATTACTCCTATGGAACAAACAACGACATTGCGCAAGGTGAGCTCGCAGAGCAACATGATATCCTTGAGGTGCTGGGTAAAAGTGCGTCGGTCTTCGCTATCCTGAAACATGATCTGACTAATTATGCACATGCAAAGCTCGACATTGCCTTCAAAAATGTACATGGCGGCATGGCTCCATCCAAAAGCGCCAAATCAACCAACTACTTCAACTACCAAAGTGGCGTCACACCAATCCTTGACGATCGTTATGCTCTGCGGCGGACACCAATTCCTCCTCCGATCGAGCTCTATCATCACATCTTTGCTTACTTCCAGGCTTGCATTCGCGACGAGTCCCTGCACATTCCGGTTCACGTCGTCCAACTCACAGCAGAGCTCATGAGGACTGCCTCTCAAATATCGACCGAAGATTTCCCGTGTCAGGGTTCGACGGGAATCTTTTGTTGCAATTGCTCAACCGTCCGGTTTTCAAAACTCAAAAGCTCAACCCCAACAAGACGAATTCAGCCCACATCTTGTAATTCCAACGTAGATCCCCACCCACGGTAGCGGCTGGTGTCATATGCGAAGAAAGGGGCAGAATTGAGATGGAACGGCGAAGGTTTCATCGATAATGGGAAAACTATCACAAGAACACCATTTAGATGATATATTAGGTGCGCTGTTATCCTCATGTCGATACTCCCTGAAAGAAGTGACGGTACGTGTGTCCCTGGCCATCTAATAGTGCATATAGTCAGATTTTGCGAATTTAGGGAATAGACTCTATCGCTGCTTTTCGCGCCCATCAGAGAAGGCGAGTATTGTGATACAATGCGCCGAAGTGTACAGTGGTAAAATAACTGTGACGGTCCGTCTCTCTGTTGTCAGTACGCGAAGTGCATTTCATCGTAGTAACTTGATGTTCAAGTTTTACCTATGATAGGAATTGTTTGCCTTACATTTGCGTCCCTCTTACTTTACAGAATCACAGATGGCTATATTTACCTCTTCGTACATCTTGTATCATACTATCTTGAAACTAGGACATATTTCCGTTGTGTTGAACGCCAGATCCGCTGTCAAAATACTTCTAAATTCTCGGCATCCAGACAGCTATCCTTCAGTGGTTTATCGCCTTCACTGTTTCACTGGCTCCTGTAAATATGTCAGACTCGTAGGAGCACAGAATAAACAGAAGTACTGTCATACCTGGGACCAAAGTTGTGTGTTCTTACGTTCCCCAATGGCGATCGATGTCTGTGTCTTGCCCTCCAACTTGTGGGCATTCAACTGACCAATGAGGGCATCATACGTCTTTTCTTTCAATTCATTTTCTTTCCATTCCTTTGACTCGAGAACCTCAATGAGTGCCTTCGTGAAAACCCCCCTGGAAACGTCCTCCTTCTTTATCTCCTTTGCCTGCTGATACCCTTGACATGCCGCCAAAAGGACATGAGACTTCATATTAGGAACCCATTTTTCAGATTTGCGGTCCGGAAAATTTCCCCCTTTGGTGTCTACCGGGCTGTCGAACATTGCTTCAAGTGTAGACAGCAGCGGAGAGGCATGGCGCTGTCCTACATATGGCGATCTAAGCTCATTTCTGGGATTAGACTTGAAGGATGGATTACCTTCTGTATTGCCGGAGTCAGCTTCACCCTGTTCTATGCGATTGGCGTTACGCGGTATGGCACCAGGCATTCCTTGTGTGATACCTGAGGAATGAGAGCAGTCGAGAATGACTGTGATATGAGCTCCCGTATCTTTGGATATTTTGGAGAGAATGTCGTTTATCAATCGGTCGCCAATGTCGGCGGTGCCTTGGCCACGGTCAGAAGGGCATAGAGCTTGGCTGCAACCATAGGATTCAATGGTCTCCTCCTTGTAATAATCTGAATTAAGATAGATTGAACCGTGTCCGGCAAAGTAGATGATAATCTTGTCGTCTTTCCTGATATCGTTCTTGGCAGGTAGATTGCGAAGTGTTTGGATGATATTGTTGCGGGTAGGGTCGTCGCTGGGGTCGCTATTGGGGTCGACTCTGACAGCGATTTGGGAGTCGTCACGAGAAAGGCACTGGATATGATTCCCCGGGACGTGTAGAGTGTCAATTAAGTACCTCTCCATTTCATTCGCATCGGAAACACATCCGGATAATTGAGGAGTATGCAAATATCCATCGATACCGATCAATACCGCCCAAAATTGAGGGGGACGCTGGCATTTTAAACGCAGTTTGTCAGTACCATAACATCGACGCCGATAACTGGGGACATACATATACATACTGCTGGTCTTTGGGTGGAGTGGTTCCCATGTCGGAAAACTGGGCTTCTGTTGAACAGTTCACCGGATGCTTGGAGATTTAGATATCGAGTACATTTGTATTTGACATACTAGGAGTGTCGTATAGAGACCAAGATACGTTAATTCCAACCCCAAAGTCCACTTCCAATGCTGATAATCCATTTGGGGGCAGTAGAATACATCATTCTTGTGATTGATTTGAAGCGGGGAGGCACTGCCGCAAAAATCGGTCGGAGAGGCTTCGGGAGGACCATTGAATACGAATGTGTATTCCATATGCACTATTTCGATTGGATCTGTCTAGTTTGAGACGATAAGATTCGAAGATCCTAATTGAATCCTGAAAAGCTCCCGCGAATCAGCGAACCTGGATAAATTTGACCGAAACCAACTATGACGTCAAAGGGACTTTGACAGGTAGTATGTACATTAATGATCTTCAGCCCTGAAGAATAAGCTATCGTGACGCGAGGGTAGAGCGATCTAACCGGAAGTCTCCATATAAGCACAGGGCCAGCAACGGAAATGTACGACCCCAGAATGACGCGGCTAATTCATTCTTTGTTGAATGTCCGGACGACTGAGAGTAGAAGGATGAGCGAAGAGGAGAGATTGATGCCCTGAAGACTCTACTACAATTAAGATAAATTTAGATTTGATTTAGATTGCAGCCGCAATACTGACAGAATGTTATGACTGATGACTTAGAATGAAAAAAAAACAAGGTCCCGTATCTCCATGTTGCAAGGAAGGAGCTGAATGGGTCGCCACCAGCCAACCTGAGAAAGAATGCAGATATGATCGGCCCAATAGAAACCCGTAACTTATATGTTATGTCAGATAGACGCTCATTCATCCGATAGCTTGTGAATATTTTATGCCATTCACATCACCAAAATTGTAATAGTAGAGTAGGGTAGCAGGCTCATTTACGAACTCCCTTCCTTGGAACACGGATGTGTCAAAGCCTTCGAGTGACGCTTTTTTAAGTCATGGGTTAGCCAGTGAAAGCTAAATACAAGAGAATATCGAGCCACTAGTAGAGAAAGTTGAAATTCTCAAGCTATGACTCGAGAATAAAAAGCAAACCTTGTTGCGGAAAGTCTCGCCAGACCTAGGGATGAGGACAAACAATGCCAAAAGAGGAATACCATCGTGACCTTGAACCCAACACTCGACGTGCTAAGCCCTCGATTTCGGGGATTCCTACCGATGAAATAGATAAAGGAGTCGCCGCACAGTGATACACACATATACCACCTTCGATGTCCACCGCACCGGCTTTTGGCTGACGATTTTATTACAATCACAGCAAGTACAAAGACGTGGGAAGCGAAGCGTCTTCCCTGCGAATTATCGTCTCCAAGGTTTCATCCAAGCCTTGAATATATCCTCATCGGAATGCTCATGAAGTCCAACGCCATCCGGATCCATCCTCTCCACCATTATAAGGCCATGGTCAAAATCAAATCTTGTTTTCGTTGTTCTACGGCTGTATCGGTGAGGAAAAGAGAACACTTGGGGCGGTATAGCTGGATAAGACCTGTTGTCCTCATGTTATGAAGGTAATTATACAGATGAAGGAGACGTGAAGTATGTGTCAAGATCTTGTATGACGCCGACTTATTGATGTATTCCTTCCACGTCCAGCGTCTGACTTATTACTAATAACTATAATCATCGAGTTTCGCTTTTCTTAAGTTTTCTCCTGGACAACGAGACTTGCTGGAAACCCGGCATTCATCGTCATGGTTTCACGTTGGCAAGAACTCGTAGGTAATGTACTCTTAGTACGCATTATACTCTGCCAGTACAGGCGGTACAAGCTTCACTATTGCGATGTTACCTACTACAATACTATCTAGATTCTTCCCAGCGGCTCATCCACATAGCTCTGAGTTCTACGGAGATCTGTTCTGGCAATAACGGCTATGATTATACTTTAAAAACTTTAAATTTCAAAGGCGATGGGACGCTTGATCATAATGCTAGTGTTCCGAAACGCAATCAAAAATCTTCTCCGTGGACAGACTTGCATTGCCCTACCCTATGCCCTTATCCTCTATCAACTGAATCACGTCAACTTGTTACCACTTCCCTTATGAGTTTTTCTGTTCATCTGTATAAGCAGGAAGTTACATCACAGCGGTGTCGATGAGATCGGAGCCCTTAAAGAAGGCATAGTTTCGGACCTTGGAGGGATGCCGTGTGGGTTTTCTGGGTCCATTGGCCATTGACACCTGTACATTCTGGATTTATTGAATACAATCGATGGTTCAACATATCACCATTGTTCTAGAGTTCGTAAACCAGTAATCATAAGCGTAGACTGAATGCTGACTGCTGCATTTTCCAATGCGGCCGCATATAGGTGGGTCAATTGAGAAATTTCGTGAAGGCGTGCTGCATTAAGGTCCATATATCATACAGTATTCATTCACTACTAAGCGCATACACATTATTGATGACAACAAGTCACTAGTATTGATATCCTCGCCACCGATGCTCGTGCCGATATTGAATTCTGAGGAAGCGCCCTATAATTACGAGTCACCATTTTCTGCTAGATTAGTTCAGTCTGAATTCTTTTCTAAGGCTATTGTTTTAGCAAGTCCACGGGAAAATATCCCAGCACGGTACCTGTTACCAGCGCCTACTGCTCATCCAACAGCACTGTACTATCACAAGTGGAATCCTGAATACGTGTCGGCCGCTTCAATGAATATATATACACATAATAACAAAAGTTGCCGTCAATACCTGATACCAAGTTTGCGCATCCTTTTTCGTTCCAGCGACAACGGTGCTTCTAGTCTACGATCCAAGGTATTCCTGAAGGAGATGGACGTAATCTGTTCGTTTGTAGTTAGCCGACTTGAGAGCGGGAATGAGCGCTTGAGTGAATACTCCATTGTAACCCTGGCCTCTGGTACCTCTGTCGCAAAGTTCGTCCTGAAACGCTGCTAGGGCACCAATGGCAAACTCCCATGGACATATATTGATGGGAGATCTCTCAAGTTCTTATGGGCAGTTGTAAAGAGATATCGAATGGAGCTGCCTGACATTGACATGATGTTACGTACTCTTCCTACATTTCTCGGGTGATGCCGACGGGATGGCAGGAATGAAGAATGGAGAAATTTTGGAGAGGATTGTATTGATTTCTTGGTTGCTGATGTCGGGAACTGACAGACGGGTGGTACGATGACATTGCATTGCATCGGTAACGTCACAATCGGTATGACACGGTGCCTCGACGGTTTCTTTGACTGCTGTACAGTCCTTGTATAGAGGATGGTCCAAACAGCAGCATTGCTAATCGTGTCTAAGGAAGTATATGGCGATATTGTCATCATGTTGTATCCGAAAATAGGTAGAGAGATGAATGGGTATGATTTTCCAGAACGCTGAGGTCTTTGATCGCATATTTAGCTATCCCTTTGCGCCGGACATGCAACCGCGTAAGGGCTAAGATGGATATGTGTCAATGCCCACGAGAACCGGCAAAATCGAGCGGGGTTTTTGTGGAGATCTCCTTGCTACTTTGATATTCAACGTGTTTGCACTGACATAATCCTACTAAGTATCTCTGCAACTTCGGAAACTTCAACACTACCGCGTGTTCCTGACAGCTGAGGCGTGGAATTAGATTTATTCTGGTGCAAATGTGCGCTATTTCCATGATCGTGTTCCCCCGCTCTCATCGAAGGCGCCTATAGTACTGCGACAAGGGATGAGCATGGTAGATATATCCGAATTGTATCTACTCAGTGTCGGATAGTATTGACGTAGTGGCGGCAGGAATACTCTCATGCTACTGTACCTATCTCACCTGTGCTTCCCTCAATTCCTTTCAACGTTAATTGTCTGATAAGTCAGTCTCCGACGCGTAGCATGGAAATACGGGATTTACATTGCATCTTTCTATCTTCTGATCTCCTGCTGCCGTCTAGGCTGGGAACTCTTCACCTGAAAAGAACAAATCACTCCAATCTAGTCTCATTTTACGAAGAGCAACTGTGAGCAGGCGACCGGCAGATTCTAATGTAATTGTGCCGACGGCAGGGATCTATCATTCAGTTCGACCATTGATGTAGGAGTAGCGATTCAGGTAGTGAATACAATAGCCAGGTGCCTATGTCCGTGTCGCATCATCTAACAATATACTACTAACGGCAACTACAATCGTTATTCAACTGTGTGGAAAACTGTACCTAAATCACAGCCCCGTCTTCTGTCATTGGCTGTCAGGGTGCACGGAGAGAAGAATTGTGAGCTGATCTACCACCTCACAACGATACTGGGCTGCGCGTCCCTGACATGGGTGACGCTGGCTGGATCAACAGCTTTTATTCCCTTCAACGTGAGTCTGTGTAGCACCGTAAAACGATCAGAAATCTCAGACAGCCCCTGGGTGAACGCGGCCGCATGAGCGCATTCTGTAAGCAGCACAACAACCACGAGAGCCGAGAATTCCGTTGAGTAGGCGAGTGCAATCTGCTTCAACAATGACATTCGATGCGATGGCTATCTCTCGAATAGAGAGAAGACCCAGAACGATCAATACGAGAAAGGACGCGTCGACGGAGATATCCTCTTGCAGAGTCAACGTCGTAAGAGCTGGTAGCGTGAGCCATCGTGCTCACAAGGTTAACTGCTCGCGCGCGAGCAAGGGACGAAGTTTGCTCGAGGGAAGGCAAGAGAGGGAGATCTGCCATGAGTAGTCGACTTCTCGCTGGTGCTCTTATCATCTCGGCAGTCGTGATTTGGGGTGTGTGCACTGTACAGGGATGTATGGCTCAGGGTAATCGGTGATCTCACGAATTTTTTGAGGATGGGAACGTCCCAGAGACCGGTGAATTGAAAGGTAGTTTGATGCATGCAGTGAACATCAAGAGTGCTGAGATCGTAGAACTCTTCTAGTGAGAGAAGATTTCCCTCTATTCTGTAGAGATCTCGGTATGAGTGGATCGGAACTGCGGTTGGTAGCTTCCATCGCGGCGATGAGAAGATGAGGAGCGCAATAGTGTGAGAGGTCGAGAGCGTAGGAGCTCTAACGGTGTTGTAGTTGGCTGTCTCTCGATTTATCTTGTTTCATAGAGATATCAAGTGATCCATTGAGTCCTCGAGACATTTTACTTCGTTTCCTAGTGCTTCATTTCCTGCAGACATTGCTGTGAAGCTACGCTTCTCATGAAATGGAACGCCATTCGGCGCTGGTAGGTGTTTGAAGCGGTTGGTATATTCATTGGTTTCTAGTAGCCATTGAATTGCCTGTGATCCAAAGCGGAATCCACAGCTGAATCAAGGATATAGTAAGGGCGTCACGGGAGAGGAGAAGGAGGGAGAGGCTGTCGTAGTTCAAAATGAGAAGTAAGCGTCTTCAAGTGATCTTGTAACACGCAAGAATTAGACAGTGAGCCTGCTGAGTCAAAGTCTGGTCACTATGTATTATTTGCATTCGATGGTCACGGTACGCATACCTGCATGTGTGATATGTAGAGTATTCATAGCTTTTGCTGGGCCAGATCCTTGTTAGTTACGTGCGCATATTCAATTTTGGTATCGGTCGGGCGAAGTTCGCGGTTTTCTCTGTTGCACAAAAACTGTTGAGTTGTGATATCCTCTGCAATCACGGTACGGAAATGATCCAAGGAGTCGATATGCACACTTGAAAGCGGTCGTTGTACTAGAGTACTGGTAGCCGACGATGCGGCGTGGTGATGGCGGATCAATAGGATTTTCAAGGTCCGACACGACTCAGTCTCCCCAGTCTCCTACCACCATCATCGCATTGAAGCGGGCATCGCTCTACCCATTACCCGGCTCGGCAATGGATAGCTCATCGCTCAGTACCTCAGTTCCTGATACGGTGCTCAATCATCGAAATGGAAAACTGACGATGCAGACCTCATTGGAGAGGTGCGTCGGCCTGAGTATCGAGCATTCGAGAGATATACTAAGTGCAATATTGCAGATCTGGTTCCTAAGCGAGCTGTTATATAATCTTCCGCCAATTTGGAACACGAGGACGACGTACAACGCAGTGATGCCACGACATTGGACATAGTGACCGATAAGCGACCCTAAGCCCAGTTTTGGGCGCGCGGCGCAAGATATCACCCTGCCAGAGGATACGTTCATAGGCGGCCGCGAATATACAATCTTTTCGCCCTCTGTATCTATCCTTTACCTTCCGAAGTGCATATAGTCGGGTTGTACCAGATCTTCTAAGATGTCGTATATCATCATCATATCGCACGGTACCTTCTCTTCCACGGAAAGCGTTTCAAGGACACCGTTAGGGCTCGAGTATTACTTCATTCAACGTTGTAGGTGGAGGGGTATAGATGAGTGCCTGCATCATGGACGGACGGTACGTGGCCTCTTCCTTATTTTTTTCCACTGCATTCATTAATTGTATTACAGAGTGGTGCTGCCAATTTTACACCTGCGCGCCCTGTATATTTCCCCAATTCTACGTCCGCTCATACGACCTTTAGCATTTGGTACTCAACACTCGAGGCGGTACCACCTACAAGCACTGGGCGCGAATATTACGCGGTAGCAGAGCCGGAGGCTTGTTTATGAACTTGTACGTACCACGATATTCTTGAAATATTCGCTATTCACTGCGTTGTAGTTGTCTGCAACGATATCACCGCCTCTCCTCACACGGCCCGCTTCCAACTGGTCTAGGACTCCTGTGAACCTCTGGAACGATAACTCCACGGACCCTGTTGGGTCTGTGCTTACCATGCTGATCCATACGGACTAACGAGACTGTCAATCGTTTGATACTAATCGAGCTTCCCGAAAGTGTTGAGAGCGGCGTATTTCTCCGGAGAACAGAGTATGGTTTTGCTCCTCCTACGTATATATGTGAGCGCTCACTAGAATAAGGGTGCTCAGTTCATGCACAGTTCCATTCAACATGTCAATTTGGAAAGCGTATCCTGCGATTGTCTAAATAGAGTGTACGTAACATTTCATATATCAACTGCTGCACAACTGTCATTTTGGCTATTTAGTGATAACGAAGCTTGTCTCTTCAGTCTTACGCTCCTCCTAGGGTACCTTCATGTTGACCTATCGTCAGAGCTTCTATAAACATGATCCTGCGCTTGCGTAGGCTAACGGCAGTCCGGACCATGCTATTCACTATAAACTTCGACCTTGCAACTACGCGATTCAGAAGCGCCTCAAAGACTCCGATCTGATGGGATCCCCAAATACATTCGCACCCAACAACGTATAAAGCAACGAACTTGGACGACTCGTCATCACACCTCATCATGCTCCCAGAACTCGCGGACAATGGGTCGCAGGCCGGACCAGACCGATACCCGCCGTCGTCACGGCCGATCTGAGTCGAAAGACACTCGTCCCCATCGGAGCCAACGCTGGACTAGGATTCGAAACTGCAAAGCGTTTCGCTAAGGTGAACCCTGCGCAATTGGTGTTGACGGCAAAGAATGAAGCGAAGGGAGAAGAGGCTGTTGCTCGTATGTTCTTGTGTTTATCAGATCTACGATGCCGATTGATCATTATCATCACAGGTGTTCTCAAAGAGACTGGATACACAAACGCGGGGCTATGGATTATCGACGTCGCCAATTTCAGCAGCGTCATTGCGTTTGTTGATAGGGCTGAAAGTGAATTCGATCGATTGGATATCCTCGTAGAGAATGTTGGAATGACGACCTGGGAGTACGAGCGGCAACTGGAGGATTGGGAAAGAACGTACGTGGATTGCTCTTCTCGGAATCTTGCTTATCTTTCAAAATGTGCTGATTAGACACCGACTTTTTGGTCATAATTGATGGACGAGCATCGCGATATTCCCCTTGACGCCCACCTTACTGCGAACGAGGTTATCGAAGCAAAATGCTACAACACAGGCAATGAACAAAGTCACCTTGAGGTTGTAGACTCCCACATTTATGGTGCGTCGTGGTGTAAGCGTTGGATGCGGTCCGGTTTATCCGTGATTAGTGCACATCCGGGCAGGACTTCCGTACTTCTCCCTTTCTTTAGTGATTCCTCATTCTCTCTCTTGGAATCAGCGATACATCTCCGGCGGTTCTCTGCATCCTTCAAGCTCGCCTTTCTTACTCTTGGCTAGGCCGAATATCAGTCTTCTGACGATTACTCCTCGGGATTCACCCCGGCGGCGGGTGTACATTCCTTGTTATGGCTCTCATACTCATCGGTATCGTTTTAGCTCTTCCACTTTACGGACAGATGTTGATTTTAGGCTGTTCTAATTGGCGTCGATACATCGATACATATTGATGTGCTTTACTTGCTTGTGTATCCTGCCCCTTGAGGATGCGGTAACATGTCACTAAGGGCCTCACCATGCCCGAGAAACGGGTATTGAACATAATCCAACGCCACTTCGGCAGTTAAGCTATCTCCCGTGACAGTGAGTGCACCCCAACACGCGGCAACATCACCCTATCGATTGCAGCAACACTGGACCGAGTGAGCGGACACTAATGGATGAGAATTCGATGCCACCCTCGCTCAAATCTCTCGTGAGAAAGGGTATCTAATTGCCATGATTCTCGACTGCTGCCATTGGGGATGCCACCCTCCATACTTTCTGATTGGCGCACTATGTACTATCCCGACACTCCTGCGCGCGTTGTCAGAGGGTATGCTTGGCGCTGTAGATGAAATCTTCCCTGCTGCATCAGTGGTAGATTGCTGTCCGTATGTGTATTTGCACGTATCGTTGACGGCGTGTCAGGAATGTGAATGCGTGGGGAATGGGGTACTCACGCATGCACTTCTCTGCACTCTTTCGGTTTGAGAAGTTGTTGGAGAAGTCGACACGTGTGAACCCTGGGTATGCACTACCCGTAGGTAGGTAGTAGTATTACATGGAACGATCCAACAGGACCAAATGCTAAACATAGAGCTAACTTTCCAAACACTGGCTGTCCCACAGGGCAACGCGGGAGCAGAAGGATGTGTGGTTGGGGTCGTCTTCTTGCGTGAAATAGAACGCTTTCAAATCGCAAGACAATATCATAATATTGGTCTTCGCAAAGCCTCTTTTTGCCCGCATGATCACCGCTCGCGCACAGTTGGGAATCCCCTATATCAGCTATATCTCGCTCTAAGCTGCATACATATATAAACTTATAGCCCCCAGTACGCACTCCCAGTTCCATGATAGCATTATCACTACACTGCACATCACCAGTCAGGAACATCATCACGCCGGCTTCTTATCGATATGGTCCGAAACTTCTGCCTCACTGTATCACATCATGATCATGCACATGATCTGCATTTCGCGGAGTGGAGATTGGGGGCCAGCATTATCATGTCATCTCGAACATGTGACCATCAAAAACAGATGTTCTCCACACGACAGAACCATGAAACTTTCCAATTATAAGTCGCGAGAAAGGATGGATCCCAGCTCATCCCCTACTGGCTTCTTCTAAAGTGCGACTACTCAAACTCCCCCGACTAAGAACTAACACAGTAATGAGAGGGCTCGCAAGTACGCTACGTGATTTCTTGAAGAATTCTTTCATTCCTAAACTATCTCCAGGTAATACAATGTTCCGATTCTCAGTTTTGAGAATACGGATATGGCTCCGTAGCATCTACAATCGAAGCTTTGGTATAGTGAGCATGTTTCTCCTATCTTCCTTTTCAATCCATACACGAGTCGTACCAACATCTTCCGTGATTAGTATCTACCATACCACGGTGACTGCGGTGCGACCATCTTGCTTCACTTTTCCCAGTTTTAATATCCCAGTCGGGTCATGAATATACCTGCCTTACTGCATCATATGTGATGTCCATTCTCATCTTTTCCTAGGTTAATCCCCAAGAACAAGAAATCCTCCGTTTGGAACATTTCGAGAGGGACCTTGCCATGCGATATGGGATGATGAATGATCCTATCGATTCTGTGGGCATTTTTGCAAAGGCAAAAACTCGGGCACTTTCCGATAGGAACAACGAGTCTATATTATCAGACTTACAGCAGCTTGATAGACTCTTACATCTCCGGCTGAGACGTGACTAGAAGGACCTGTGTTCACTCCGTGTAAGTACGCAATTCACTCCATATTTACGCCATTTTTATCAAAGATACAGCAGACAATGGGATATAAATGCTAAACTATAACAGAAGGGCATCAACGCGGCGTGCGCTGCAACGATGTTTTGCCTGTGGGAACGGGAGTGTTTCATACTAAGAAAGCTGAGAACCTGATCGACTGGTGAACATACTGGTTCAGTGTACCTCTATGTCCTAGCGCGACATTTGTATCTCAGGAAAAGATGTTCATTTGTACATGAATGTGTAGGACACTGGTCACCGGAGAAATATACGACCTTCGAACACCTGTTTGTCGATGGAAAGGACCGGCTGGTAAAAGAATCTATGAGGACAGATTCTTCATAGTAAAGTAACAGGTTCAGACTGAAACCCCGGCCGGTGGGTCTGCACCACTGTAACACGATTAATGAGTATGGCAAAGACGCGGAGAAAAACCGCATCAGAAACGATGGATTTTTGGCCAAGTGGCAAATAACGAGCCATAAATGTACCACTTGCTACCGCTTGCCGGTGGGGACGTACAATTTGATGAAAGAAGGCAACCTGGCGATATTTATGTCGAAAGGTGGAGAATTCAAGGAACGAAGAGATCATCTGAAAAGCGTTGTAGTCAGTATCTCAGGAAAGAGCTCAGGACTTGGACTGGTTCACCTATTTGACGTCCGTACTGAGTACTGCACAAAACACTGAGTAGTCCACCAGAGACAACTACACGATGGATCGAGCAGTGCGATGATGGCAGTAGACGGAGTCCCGTCAGACCTTGATACTGATCTGTCACCACAACGTCGTCTCGTCCTTCGCTACCGGCTCTTTATGACTGTTTTCAGGTGGCGGCTTTGTATCTTCTTGTGCTGTTGTTTTACATGTGATCCGAATTTTGACTGTTCCTGTACGCGAGAAAGTTGTGATGGAAAGTGGGGGAAGGGAATAATTCAACACGGCACGCGCACATATATGCAGAAGGACCCAAACATACTCTGATAACTGGAGAAATAACGACCGCCGACTTTGAACACTTTCGGGGAGCTCGAGTAGCACTTCAAATAATCGACAGTCCAGCAAGTTCGCACGAGTTAGCGTAGTAAAGGCTAATAACCAGATACCACGGGGTCTTATATCAAATGGAGCAGGGCAGCGAGATGGGGTGGGTGACTCTTGCAGATGGCTATACATAGCGATTAATGAATATCTCAAAGAGAACATCGTAGTACATACGAATTTCATAAGTAAACGAGCCTCCTACTGGGAATGCGGATGGCTATTTCCTGGATTTACGATGGCGGCCGGCGCGATTGCAGCTGCTCCAAGTCGGACACCGAACTTGACGGGCGTAGAATAGGGCTAAGGTGGAGTAACTGGCAGTGACGATGCATAGAGATTCTGCAAGTTGTTAGTGCTACAGCAGAAATGGTATCATTATTGTCAGCCTAAGCACCTATACCGATAACACGAATGTCAGAACTAAGGTATGGTAAGTAAGATAAAGGCGTGAACAATAAGAAAACGAATAACTAACCTCCTCAGTCCACGGGCAATGCGGAAACGACTGAGGAGTAAGAAAGGAAGGTACGAGCTATATAAGTGTCCGGGATGATTACATGATAAAGATGTGATCAATGTGATGTGTCCGTGCATAATGGTCATCTGAATAAGTATCCCCTACTCCCAACACACCCCCATTCAGCTGACCATCATCTCTTGACCAGACCAAGAAAAAGGCAATGTTTCAAGTGAAGCGGAGGAGAAAGAGGTTTCGTGAGAACATCGGCCGTCATCTTGAGGGTGGGTATCCAGTGAGTGTGAAAATTTTCGGTCCGGAGGTGTTCGCGGATGAAGTGATACCGAATATCAATGTGTTTCATGCGAGCAGTGGAGCTATAAGAAGAAGCGACTTCAAGTGATGCTTGGTTGTCGGAACCGATAGGGAAAGGTCTTGGTATGGGTAGAGTTTGCAGACGCAGGAACATCCTCATCCAGAGTAACTCCTTGAGAACATGAGTCAAGCCCATGTACTCCGATTCCGTCGAGGATAGTGAGACCGATTTTTGCTTAACACTCGACCATGCCACCAGTCCTCCATATAGAAAGATGCCATAGCCCGTTATGCTTTTCCGATCCTTTTTGTCTGAAGCCCAATCCGCGTCCACCAATGCTAAGTCTGATCTGACCACCGTGTCCGGTCCCACTTTCTCCTGTAGATAGACACCCCCATACTCAATAGCCCAATCTTGAGTAGCATTGAGATAACGGAGCACTCCCTTGGCTGCTGCCAGTAGATTTCGAGTAGGTCGCGCGTTATATTGGCCTAGAGCCATAGCAGTATAAGCAAGGTCAGGTCATGTAGTGACTGCCAGATATATGAAGGATCCCGTTAAGCTTTGATAGAGAAGTTGTATGTCGTTGTCAGGAACATCAGGTAGCGCGTTTTCGGCAAGAGGTGTGACTTTATCAAGTTTCGTATGAAGGGGAACATTTGAGTGTGTGCATTGAGACATATTATTTGTGGAGAGTAGGTCCATGACAAAACTTTTCTGCGATAGCCATATTTTTCTCGCTTTGCGATCCCGCTCGATACGAATGCCTAAGAACATTGATGCAGGGCCTAAGTCCTTGATCGAGAATCTTTTGTTTAGTTCTGTGATCAGCCACGAGTATAGTGTCGGGGAGTTGGTAGCGGAGAGACCATCGTCGACGTGAATCGGTATAATTAAGAAAAGATCAGAGCCGTCTGTCGGCATAGGGACTATGGGATGGGGCTTAGATGCCGACCAACGAGCTGTGAACACTGCTTCGTCCACCGGGCAAGAGATAAAGCCAAGACTTTTGAGAACGGACGAAAACTCTCGAAACCACTCATGAGGGGATTGCTTTAGGCCGTAGATAGCTTTCCGGAGACGTTGGAAGGATTTGGGATCAGGGAGAGGAAAACCTGGGACTTGACGTACGTATACTTCTTGCTGTAGAGGCGCATTAAGAAAAGCTGTATGCACGTCGAAGGTGTATAGTTCCAGGTCTTCTTTCGCTGCATACGCCAGTACGATCCATATGCTCGTCATCTTCGCCACTGGTGCGTACGTGTTACCACAGTCGTCTGGACGTTGTGTATGACCTTGAGCCACTATGCGAGCTTTCGCCACCTTCGACTCATTTGAATCCTTCCAGACGAACACCCACCTCAATCCAATCGCCTTCTTGCCCTTCGGCAATATGGGTACAGGTTCCGGATCAAAAACACCTTTCTCTGCCATAGCTGTCCTCTCAGTTTCCATTGCGACGATCCACTTCGAACTGTCAGGCCTTGCCATCGCCTCCTGGTAGGTAATCGGAGCCTTAGTAAGATCCCATGTCTGCGGAGCAGAAGAACGATAAGGTAGTTGCTGTGCCAGGAAGACCGTCGGATTCGACGTAACGACCAAAGTATCCAAGGAACCTATAGAGAAGTAATTTTCTGGCAGATCAATCTCGTGAGCAACCAAGAGAGCTGAGGCATCCTGCGCTGCTTTCACCGCTGCTGTTTGATGTCGACGTTGCAACCGAGTCTCCGTAAGCTGTAGTTGATTCTTCCAGGCGAGACCTTTTTCTGTCAGGTTCTGTGGTCACCGTTTATGCAGTTCTTCATCGGATCCCGTTGTTGCTTCTACGTTTGATGAGACCTGCTCCTCGTCAGTGACCTCGTTAACCACCTGCTCCGACATCTTCTTCTTTGTACTCAGCTTCCCCGGCGTCTCTTCATCAAACTCGACATCCCTCGAAAAATGGTACTTTCCCTTTAAGTCCCTAATCCACCAACCTATCCTATCTTCTTCGTATCTCACAAATATCCCTTCAAACATTTTTACTCCCCCTTTTGTACGTTTCTCCTTGGGTATTGTCACCCAACAACGGCACCCCCAGATGCGCAGATGTGAGAGGTCAGGTTTCTTCAAGTACATGAGTTCATATGGCATTGTCCCTTTTGGAATCGATGAGTTTGGTAGACGCATGTAGAGGTAGGCTGTAGTTAGGATCGCCTCTGCAAGAAAAGAAGCCAGTAGTCCTGAGTGAGCCAGTAATGCTAGAGATCTATCCTCAATGGTTCGAATAAAGCGTTCAATCTTTCCATTCTGCTGGTGAGCATAAGGTATGCAGAGTTGCCGACGGATACCGCGTTTATGAAGATACTCCCCCATCTCACCTTCGGTGAGCTCAGGTGCATTATCCGAGCGTAAAAACATGACAGGCTGCCCTGATATCCGCTCCCACTTCGCCACAGTCTCCTCAAAGCATCCGAACGCTTCATTCTTGCGCTTAAGCATGTGAACCTCAGCCGCTGTCGTCTTATCCTCCAGCATCGCAAAGAAGTATCTTGCGCCTTGAGGAGACGCAGTCGGAAACGGGCCACAGGTATCTACATGAATGAGATCACAGATGTTCTCCGCTGTATGACCGTGATGTTCATAGGGTTTTTGTGGGTGTTTGCCGATGAGACAGGATGGACACACGAGTTTAGTGTTAGGGCCATGATAAATAACCCCAGTAACTGCGTTCCCTGTAATGACTTCGGTGGTGAGGTCTTGTCCAGGGTGACCAAGCCGACAATGCCAAATATGTCGTGTCGGTTTAGTCTTCTTGAATGGTGCTGGCATTGCCATCGTGCAAGTTGGATCTTCTGATGGGCTTACAGAGGGATCTACAGGCGGTTCAAGGATTTCGCAATCCAAAAAGGTAAGACGTCCTAGAACCTTCGCAGAGAATTTATGACCAGCAAATTTAGGATGATCCTTCGGGAAGTGAATTGTCGTCCAATTCTTGCCAAAAATCAAGAACATGTTGCGTTCCGTAAGAGCTCCCACTGAAATCAGGTTCATCGGTACACTAGGTGCATGTAGACAGTCCAGCAGTCTCATAGTGACGGAGACACCATTCGTACAACGAACACGAACATGAATCTCACCACGAGCTTCGGTGCTGAGGACACCGCAGTTCGCAGTCTTCACGTCAACAGCCAAATCAGACCGGTACGTCCAGAAATAGCGTTTCTCTTTGAAAATGTGGGCAGTGCACCCAGAATCCAGTAACGACTTCACTGCCTGAGCTGAGGAGGGCAAACTCGGCTTCCTTCATCACATCAAGATACCAGGTGGACGCAGAGTCCATAGGTCTTATCAGAGTCGCACTCACGCAAATGAAAAGGTCCTCATTGTTATAGTTATCGACAGTACAGGCGGAGTCTGGTAGTTCGCTAATTGTTGCATAACTCTCTTCTTCAGTCACCGGCACCTCTGCATCGCTAGAGGTAGTCGGTTCTGCAGTCGTATCTGTGTAATTTGCTTGCGGAGTAGAATAGGACTTGTCTGGAGGTCTGGGATTTGCATGGGGAGGAGGACAGTCCAGTGGACGAAATGTCATTAGCCTTCTGTTTAGATGGGTCATGCTGTTCGGTAGTGTGACTTTGTTGACCACAGATGTCACATTTCTTTCGGAGGGTACGAGACGAGGGTTTAGAAAGACGCCATTGAGTATCCAGGTCCAGTACACGATCCATCAACGAGTCGAAGTACGCGAAATCAATGGCATCCGCCGCCTGACCACAATCGCGAGTGACTTCTTGACGGATTGGAAGATACCAACCACCATCTTTGGGTAGGTTTTTCACCAGATTCAATGCCACGTCAAAGTAAATGATCGGGTATTGTTCAGCCCTCAACGAAAGAATCGTCGAACGCCAGCGCTGTATGAACCTGGACACGTTCCTCATATCCACTGTGTACGTGCGTAATGCCTCTCGAGCTGCATGTGCTTGCACTGGTTGACCCAGGCCAAAATGCTTCCTCAAAATACCCAATAGGGTGCGCACAGTGAATTCTCGTTCGGCGCCCCCATGATCATCGACCATGGGAAGCACTGCAGAAACATCAGCCGACAGTCGTGAGGTCAGGATATGAATCATGACCGCATCTTTACGATGCCACGCTACAAAGGTGTCCCATTCTTGGGGAGACGGATCTGGCGATAACACAGGGGGGTAAGAAGGGCGACACATAGGGTTGATCACCACTACACCCGGCATTGGTTCCTCGATGATGTGAGGTAGTACCCCATTGATATCCGCCAGCGACTTGATGCCATGAACCCATAATCCCCAGGTCGTCCGCCCTGTCAGTTCCGGAATTGAGGTCGTGGATGGGGTGGAAACAGATGAAGATGGAGAAGAATATGTAAAGTAATTATAGGTATTATGTATTGGCTGACTGTTATTCTGCAAATTAAGAAAAGGATTATTACTGTTACTGGCGTTCTGTTGCTGTTGTTGTTGTGTATGTATAGACGGTCGCTGGTGCTGAGAAATATTCGACGGTACACTACTAGGGTAAGGATTCAAGTTCGGTGTGGAAAGAGACGGTTGTAAGAAAGGACTAAATGACGAAGACATAACAAAAGAAGAAGAGGGAAATGGAGATGGCATAGATGGAGCTGCATGACCTGGGAACGACGGAGGCGGAACGACAGGTGGATACAGATTCGGCCACGAACGATGCGAGTGTTGAAACGACAAATTCGAGGAAGCTGACGTCGATGAACCCAGAGATAGTTGCAACACGTGTGGCAAGCATGAAGGAGAAGGAACAGAAGGGGCAGGAAACCAGAACCCGTCAGGAGCCACCGACGGTCGTTGACCTGGGCCAGAAGACGAAGGAAACATGGATATATGCGCTTAAGAAAGAACAATATTGAAGGTTGAGGAACGGCGGGACGCAGGAATGGTCGTCTACGGCGGCCTAAGTGAGAGGAAGTGTCGTCTGTTGCTGTGTCCACGAGAAGGCAATAAAAACCAGAAAGGCGAGTCGCGAGCCAAAAGAAAAATCCCGTGTCGTATCACTGGTAGGTCAGGCTGAGATACAACCCATAACCTGTCAGCCTAAGCACCTATACCGATAACACGAATGTCAGAACTAAGGTATGGTAAGTAAGATAAAGGCGTGAACAATA
Source organism: Desarmillaria tabescens (assembly GCF_030435595.1). Taxonomy (NCBI): domain Eukaryota; kingdom Fungi; phylum Basidiomycota; class Agaricomycetes; order Agaricales; family Physalacriaceae; genus Desarmillaria; species Desarmillaria tabescens. Next base: position 681,981 of record NW_026848317.1, read on the forward strand.
AGAAAACGAATAACTAACCTCCTCAGTCCACGGGCAATGCGGAAACGACTGAGGAGTAAGAAAGGAAGGTACGAGCTATATAAGTGTCCGGGATGATTACATGATAAAGATGTGATCAACACGATGTGTCCATGCATGATGGTCATCTGAATAAGTATCCCCTACTCCCAACAATTATGCTCCCTCTTCAAGAATGAGAAAAATAGCCTTGACATGGTGAGTAGCTTGGATTGTGAGAGGATTGTGTCTTGATTCGGCTTCTTATACGCAGGACATCTGTTCAGGGATCCACAGCTTTCTTTTTCCCAAGGATAAATCTCTGTCAATAGAATGTGCGAAGATCCTAAGAGGAAAAGGTAGAAAAGGTTGCATCACAAATAACTGGTTGCAGTAGGAGTCAGCACACTGTAAATGTAGAAATTTAGGACATCCTGACTATAGTACCTATACCTAACTTTTCGGAAAGTGAATGAGACTTGCTGAAATTTCGTCCGATATCAAAAGTTCCAAGACAGTGTGAAATTTATCTCAAATCAAAGAAAGCAGGAATGGATCACGAGATTCCGGTGTTCGAACCGAAGCTAATTGTTTCCAGCTACCCTGAATCAATGCCGAAAGCATCTGTTTCGGTACATACTTCGGCAAGACCAGTACTGAAAATGTGAGTGCTACCGAAATCCCATCTGGAATACTTTATTTCGGTATCCGTGTTAGGCAAAGCCGAAACTAAGGTTTGGGGCGTCCTGGGCCAGAACGGGGTCATGAATCCTAATTTGGGTATACTCGGTGTCAGCACGGGAATCAAAGGTCTGGGCATGCATTCCGGGCCCCCACAAACCTTAGGTTTACCATCTGCCGAAACTTTGCCCTGAACGGAGGCTTTCGTCACTAGTTCAGGGAATTCCTGAATCTTTGCTTTCAGAGCTCGATTATGGCAGCCTGGATTGAAATTCGATATCTTACATTCCGGGGATGATTCAATGCCTTCTTGAACCTTTGGTATGGCTACCAGTATCAGTAAGTCCTGTTTTTCACATGAAATCTTAGGTATAGGCAAGTAAATCCGACTCTCTCAAATTTCCGCATTCCTGGAGTGCAGGGAAACTCGCGGTCAACACAGTCTGATCGGGCCAAGGTGCCGAATCACCACGTGTAGTCAGCACCGCCACTTCACATTACCTTGCTCCGTTCCTAATAAAAGCTAAACCTCGACGCGCCACTATAGATCTCCATTTACTTGTACAAAGACAACCGTGTTTCTGAAGGCACTATATTTTTGGAAGTTGCGGATGATGCTTTGTGTGCTCGTGTAAGGGAAATATTGGCTGCCAAATAGCAGATCTCTGAAGACAGTATATCATTGTGGAAGGTACTGTCGTCTCTGCTGATATCGTTACGATTTGTTCATTCTCCCAAAGCCGCGTGAACACCTAAATCCGATTATGGGGGGGTCTTCTGACCTGCGGGACCGTCTGCTAGGTAACGATTGTCGATTGAACGTATTTTGTGACCAGTTAATAGATACGGAGTTAATCCGCCATATGTTTCCCACGTGCGATAACCACAGTCAGGCGGCATTGACAGCTCTCGTTGCTGAGATTATCCCTATAGAACGAACCCCGACACTGCAAGAAAAAACACAAGGCGAGCTCGCAGAACAACATGATATCCTTGAGGTGCTGGGTAAAAGTGTGTCGGTATTTGCTGAATCCCTCCTCCGATCGAGCTTTATCATTGCATTTTTGCTTCCTTTCAGGCTGACATTCATGACGATTCCCTGCACGTTCCAGCTCAGGTCGTCCAACTCACAACAGAGCTCGTGAGGATTGTCTCTCAAATATCGCCCGATGAGTCTGCGTGTCAGAGCCCTACCAGGAATATTTTATCACAACTGCTCAACAGTCCAGTTTTCCAAAAGCTCAACCCCAACAAGACGAATTCAGCCTACATCTTGCAGTTCCAACGTAGATCCCCTCCCATGGTAGCGGCTGGTGTAATATGTGTAGAGAAGGCAGAATTGGGCTGGGACGGCGAAGGTTCCATTCAAGGCTCTTTTTCATACGCTCAGTACTGGACACAGAAAGACATCCAAGTTTGTGGCTTATCTTTTGTTCATCTCCATCCGTACTGATTTAACACTTCCCCAGCGCGAACGATTCTTCAAAGCATGCTGCTGCCCATCTTTCATTGTATCCATTGCTGGACTTTGGATCGTCATCCTAGGCGCCATCTTCCGGACTCTTCCGATTGTCCAGCGTTTGACCGACTATCTATGGCTTGGCAATAGCCGTGCTAATGACGACAATCATGCTCTTCGCCTCGCTTGTGTCTTCCAGTCTCTGAGATTGGCCATCGATGATCTTGAGAAGTACTACCAGGATCTTGTGTTGCAGGGAACGAGGCTAGGAAAAGGCAGAAGGAAGGAAGAAAGACAGAAAGAGAGAGAGAAGCTCAGACACAGACACGAACACGCAGATGATAGTTCAATTGTACAGTACAGCGGAGCTACATGATCGTGTTTGTACCTATTGACTACGGATGACTTCGGCATATCGCAACAGCTTGATCCCTGAGATCCTCCTTCTATACAGCCCACTCGCTTCTTTCCTGACATCACCGAATACAACGATGGCACGAAAGTCGTCAGATTCCAATACCTTCAGCCCTTGGAAGTAGATGAGGTGTGCACGATGTTCCTCGCGAAGCTTGACGAAGCACATGGAGAGGAACAGGTCGTTGTGAAGTTTGTTCAGCGATATGGTGCCGAGGCCCACAGACTGTTGGCAAGTAAAGGAAAGGCATCAGCACTAAAATACTGCGGTCCGATTTCCAGCAATGGAAAGTACTGGTATGGTTCCCTTCAGATGGTCGTTATGGAGTTCCTACACGGCCAGGCGGTAGCACAAAAGTACGAAGGGAGCATTCTGGAGACGCTGTGCGAAGCGGTTCGAGGTGCTGTTCAGATTCTTCACGATCAGTCATTCGTTCCTGGAGATATTCGCACGCCAAATATTGTGATCGTTGATGGTGCGGGAGATGAAGGGGAGAGGATGAGGATCGTTGATTTTGACTGGGCTGGTGAGCAAGGCAAAGTCAGGTATCCGATGCACCTCAGCGACTATATAAGGAACATATATGGTGTCAAGGACTACGATATGATTACATTTCAGCATGACATGCAGATGGTAGATGCGCTATAGTCATCCCTGTATTTCTCCGGCGACCAGGGTACGGTTTCCGTCCTTCCGCCTGTGTATGCGAGTGTTAACATCTAGGCTAGATGCACCTCGAGACGAAGCGGAATGGCTGCGGCTGTCGGTGAGGCTGACGTGGAGACGAGGGAGAGAACGTCATTTTCTATGGGACGACGGTCATTCCAGGACAACATAAGCACATGGAACCGACATTTTCATAACCATTATTCAATATGTCTGGAGCTTCCTTCGCATCAGATGCTTCCATTTCCAGAGTCAAATCGTTGCTGCGGTACACGCCTAGCTGAATCCTTATCTTCTCCACCTCCTATCGCTGCTTTCTTGTGTGCAGAAGCAGTCAAATCCTGGGATCGTTTGTAGGAGAAGCGAAGGCTCCACCCAAAAGCAGTCATAGAAAGTTGACGACGAAGGACGAGGTGACGCTCTGGTAGCAGATTAGTGTCAAGGTCCGCTGTGACTGTCTTCTACTGCCCTCGTCCCATTGCTCGACCGATCGCCTAGTCGTCGCTGGTACTATTTCAGTGCTCCATCAAGCACCCGCTACGGACGTTGAATGGTTGAGCCATTCTGAGCGCCAAACTTCTTGAGGTACTGATTGCAACATTTCGCAGATCTATGTTGCTGTAGAGTATTTTGCGACTTTGAAAAGTTGAGGAGGATGTACAGCACGCGATGTTGGACATGGTAGCCTCTCTTGTTAAAAGAGCGAACGCACCCTAACCACATTATTACGTGCGGACACCGCTTTGGCGGCGGAGGTATGGTCTCTTCAGTTCCTGTTTCTCTTCCACCTTCTGATGCGCATATTGTCAGATTACCCTCTTTCAGAAGATTGCACGACCTAACCAGGAAGCGGTAGTATGTGTACAGTCATGCCCCGAGGAATACCAGATTTGGCACCCGGCTAGAGGGAAAATTGAATTAGGTGCGGTTCTTATGCATGTTTTTCCCCTGTATTCACTAATCGTATTATAGGCGGTGTTAAAATATATGTTATCTTTATGATTTGAGCTTTCTACTTCGATGCCACAGATCTACATACGTCGTTTGTATTTTGTAATCATAGCCCTCCTCATGTCTCTTTTACCAGCCAGCCCTTTTCGTCGACAAGCAGCGCACATAAATTCGAGGACCATCGTATGAGGATTAGTCTTCGGTGATTGTACATAATTGAAGGTGTTTACCAGATCCACCTCGCGACTTTCAGTCGAAATTGATCTCTGTTCGTACTGCTTGTTTTCTCTAGGATTGGAGAGAACGTACGTGGATTGCTCTTCTCGGAATCTTTGCTTACCTTTCAAAATATTAGACACTGACTTGTTGGTTGTAATTGGTTGTAATTGATGGACGAGATCACGAATGATGTCATGGAGACGAAAGAACGGGAAAGCAATACGCTGAGCGATTGGGAGGCGGCGGTCTCGCTAAGAGAATAGCATTTTTTTTTTGGATCGTTTTGCCTCTTTTGCTGCTGCCAGTCGTACCGATGCCTCCTTTTTGGGAGACTGAGAAGGGTTTACATGTCTTCTTTATCCTAATTCCTCTTGCCTTGATGACAGCTACAACACACACAAAGTCGAAATTGAGCACAACTTAGACCTCCGATCGGAGTCATTTAATGCAGGCGAGCACTTTGAGGTCAAGGGCTATCGTGTCGCTACCAGCAATTATACAGGTGTGAGTCTATATCAGGGCCCTGAAAGTGTTGTGAGCTTGGTTGAAGGTTGAGAGTGTAACTATGTCTATGGTATCTGTGCCTTCGGACGGTGCTTGATTGGATCCTGCCATCAATGTCTGTTTCACTGCTTCTGTGGATCTAAATGCCACTTATTTCCGAGTTAACCGTCGTAGATGGTACCGTTGAATGACTCAGCTATGTGGCCTTTGTTCCCTTTGTCCCACCGACCCAATTGATACTGATTCTAATTGTAGAACTTGCATAATGCCAAGAGATACCTTCGGTGGCGACTGGTGAAAATTGTTCTTTGAACTCACATTTGACTCCAATCTATTCATGTTCCATTGCTTCGACCCGAAATCCTGCATTGTCTCATTTATTGTCCTTTCTGCCGCCGTCTTTATTACAGCCAAAGCCAAAAACAAAGACAATGACTAGGTGGCAGCAGGTTAATACTATTTAAACGACGTGCAGATTCTCAAACTCACATTCCCACCCACTTTCCAAAACCAAGCCCGTCTACAAGTCTTCCTCGCACTATGGAAATGTTGTCGAACCTGTTAGATTCCTGGGGCCTGAATCCGCCCTCCAGAATCAGGCAATTTGTCTTTGATGTCGTTGCCTTCCGTGATGAGTTGGCTAAAACGCACCCTAAACAGTGAGTGGCACGCGTTTTTGAATCACAATTTCATGCTTAGTTTCTCTCCCCTTCAGATGGTCATTCGTCATGAACGCCAACGCGTCCATTCTGTCTACCAAACAGAACATGACGTTCACCTATGCCATTTCAAGTTCCGATCCAATGCGCCTGGTCCAAGTCGACATCTCTGGCGATTACTGGGAACTCGATGTTCACTGTGACGCACCAAACAGGGACCCGGAGGCCGATAGAAAGCTTCTCGAGAACGAAGCATGGGTAGACACGAAGTCTATCGAGCCTACCCATGTCCGGTGCAAGGCGTGTAAACAGCGCGTCAATTTCTTCTGCCATAATTTTTATTTTAGAGAGTGGCAGGACCATAGGGATTATTGCCCGGTAATTATGCATATGATGAAGTGCTATGTTTTGATGACACTCATGAACCAGACTCGGCATAGGGAGCTTTTTTACCCTCCGAATAGTCAGGATCCGATTCCGCCTGCGCCTATTTGTAGAAATCTCCTTTCGTAGTGATGTTTTCATAGAATAGTCAATTTTCTTGACCTAGCAACTATCATATCCACCACTTATACTATACTACTGTTCAGCTGAGTGATATGTATTATTTCATCAATATACAAGTACAGTAACCATTGTTGAATTTCTCATACCGATGACTAGTGATGAATGAAGTTTCAGGAATCAGAAAGCCAACGGTCACGGGCCGACTTACGGCGCGACCAGCTTAACCATCGACGGAAAACATTGCAGATTAGGAAGAGAATGACGAATAGTGCATGAAATAGAGCTACACACATTGTTATTTATATGAAAAATCTACGTGATGAATACTGGTGTTCAGGCCGACTTTGCGATTGGTAAGGTGAGCGGCCCGGAGCAGAAGACGGTGGAAGACGGGAATTCAGGGTCCGACGCCGCTTCTCAGTCAACCACCATCATCCTCTATAATCACACATCAAATCCTGAATTGATTTCAGTCTCCAGCCAGCATCTCTCGCGATAGACTGGACTGGCAACGGCCTTCCATCCAAAGCAGCGAGGTGTTCTTTCGAAATTGCGACGAGTCGACTAGCGGACCAGTAGCGGACTGAGACCATTTATTGCTGCAAGCATCGAAATTTGAGGGAGATTTTCCTCGGTAAATGTGACGAGGAGACGTATCGCGCGGTTTTCCATGCCGCTATGGCTAGAGCCTCCTGAAGGTCCGCACAAGTACGTTTTCTGCCTATTTTCGAGCTCTGGACAATCCGTAACGCAGCATACAGTGATATAATGCCAAAGAAGCGGCTTCTCACGAGAAATAAACGAGTATTGTGGAGGGTATACACACTTTGACGCGCGACGACGAGAGGGATATCTAGTTTTTCGTGCGTTTTACCTGTCTCTCAGCCAATATTTCACTGATTCTTCTCCAGATATGCCACTTTTCTTTTTGATATCATTACGATCATGGACCAAGCCATCTTTTACCGGCCATGAGTCCCGATTCACAGGCTTGGGTTCCGCGGAATAAGGGCGAGTTGCGACGACTCGATGTTGTAACGCGGGCGTTAGCGATGGGCTGTCTTGCAAGAATACCCTCACAGATGGTTAATGTCTTCACTTCCTTCTCTCACAGAACTAGTGAGTTTTCCAGCCCATTTATGTCTGACTGTGTAAGTGTCTTGCTCCTTTTGAAAATTTCTTCTTGTTGATCTTTAGGAATAGGACATCCATTCTCCTTCCCTTTTCATTACGAGCACAAAAACAGGGAAGCATCTACGACCTCAAACCACATGACACATGTAATATGAGCTATGGGCATTTGTCGAAGGTCTCGCTTATTCGAGTGTGTTATATTCAATATGGCTTTCTCGCTCGACCAACGTATCAGCACGCTTGAACTTCCTACTCAGCATGAAAGCGAGATATCGGGCGTGTAGTGCTCGCAGAAAGAATGGCGTTTGGCACTCACTCATCGTCCACCACTGCGTGAGTCGTATCGATTTCGTTTTTGCTTACGGATCCCTGACGTCATCAATGTTACGTCAGGACGCATCAGCGGGATTCGAATAATTTTCCCCCTTTGTTTTCCATCTCTGCGCTTTTCTGTAGCCAAGGATCTTCCCCGCGAAAAGTGTGAGTTTTCTTCCGCTGCCACGGGCATCATGTTCTGAACGAAGGCATCCGTGTTCTAACAGTGCCTTCCTTGGATGTGCCATGGCTCCTACTCTTGCGTCAATCATGAAATCAACACGATCTTCGCTTGACCAGTTGATGGCCCAGTTTGACTGGATATCGACCATCAACCACTCACCCGATATCGTCGCCCTGCTCCATTCGAACAACTTGCCGTCACCCCTACAATCCGTCAACCTCAACGCATCAGTGGCGAAGTTAAAGGATACCAGCCGAGAGATCCAGGCAGCGCTTGACCTACTAGGGAATGCAGCCGCATCCCTTGAAGCTCAGATGTCATGACTATGGTCCCTCCAGCACTATTACAATGCCGTGCTATCTCCCATCCGATGCGTACCAGCAGAGATAGTGATGGAGATTCTATGTTATACGTGGATGACGGTCGATGGTCCCGAAGAAACTCACATCTGTGGGTTTAACGTTTTCACTGTTGCAGAGGGTCCATGGTATCTAGGGCAAGTATGCAGGCTATGGAGGAACGTCGTCAGCACGCTCTGCCCTGAGCTATGGGCAACGATGACCATCCAAGCTCCACGTTCCGATATAGATGCGTGGCGTCCCCGCGGAGACGTCGTAGCAATGCTCGAGAGTGTGCTCGAACGGGCTGGAAAGCATCATCCCCTTGACTTCTTGTTTTCCCATCGCACCATTTCGTCAGCAGAAGTTCTCAGCGTCATGCAGCGGTGCTTTGACTTTATGATAAACCATTCAGCACGATGGAGAAGAACCGAATTTGTCGTTCATCCCTCATTTCTTCCACGTCTTTCTGTCGTCCGCGGAAAGGTCAATCTGCTCACCGATGCATATGTGAAATGTTGGCCCTACCTGGAGAATCATTTAGCTCCCATCACCGCCTTTGAAATAGCACCTAGGCTGAGAAACCTCCACGCGAAAGGAATACATCGTCAGGCTCAAGTCATTTTTCCTGCCAGCAATCTTATCTCGTTTTACGATGAACGACCATTTGCGGGTGACCTGCTGACGCCGGAATACGTCGACATTATCAGATCTTCTCCGAAACTCCTCTCGTTTTCGTACCACGACTACGCTGGCGCCCCGGTACCACCAGGATTACTGCCAGCCCATCCCTGTGTTATCAGCCAGTCTATACAGACGCTTTCAGTTTCTTCGGCATGTTTCATGCGAAGTGTTGAATTGCCAGCGCTACGCGAGGTTGTTCTCACCCCTGGCTATGACAAGGACAGAAACCAGCAGGTTATCGATCTTCCAAGGGGTGCCATCATAGCGCTGTCGGAGCTACTTCACCATTCCCACTGTTCGCTAATCCGACTCTCTGTCGTCGATACAACTATCGTTGACAATGATCTTGCAGCGGTTCTGCGATTGACGCCGCGTCTGGAGGAATTTAACATTCAATTCAACCAATGGGATGAGGGTAACGATCTGGGTATGGAAGCGCCTATGGAGGAGCTGGCGGAGACCGTACGGGTGGATGGGTCAGTCTGCCATGCCCTGATTCCTTGTCTGGGCAGCTTCCCCCTCGTGTTGGAAGGAGTTGATAATGTGCATGTCTGTTTTCTTGACTGCGAGTTTCTCGAGATGATCATTTCACGGAATCGCGATGGCGTCCTGGGGAAATTTGGTCTACGTATAGTGGGACAAAGTTGGAGTTATGGATTGGATCCGGAAGATGAGGGCGAATTGAGGGCCCTCACAAAAACTGGTCTCACGCTAGACTTTGATCTGTATGATTTCTGAAATACCTGCACGTGTTCTTTGTATGTAGAGTTCGTTTCTAGTGCTATAACTCTATCTTTTATTGACTTGGATCGTTTCGCCTCTAGGAATTGTGACCATAATGGAATAAATATTTGAAGGGAAGCGCTATGCGGAAGGGAGTATAGATTCAGACAAGCGCGAACCGATTACTCCGGAGGCACCAACATGGAGAGCCTGTTGGTAGTGTATTTTTCATCAACGTTGCCTTCCTTTGAGCTTGCCAGAATCCACACGGCAGTTATCTATATCGTGAATTCTTGGAGAACTCGGGGATTCACCTGGATTGGTTGTAATTGCATGGCGCTTTCTCCGCGTCACGAGGATATCACCATCATACGACGACAGTTCGAAAGGCTGGTCGCTCCTCGAAGGCTTGGCTTGGCTTTGCATCCTTCTTTTTCATCTCCTTTATCTCTCTAACAACGTGCTTTTGTAGGCCACTCGAACCTCTCCTGCGCGTTCAATGACTTTGTATGATTTCCTGTCTACTTCTATACCTTCTGCAAACGATATGTCGCTCAATGCGTTCATCATTCTGACGCAGTCAGCTGAATGGTTTGCCTGCTTCGGGCCCTCCAATGCCAATAACGTAGCTCCTTCGAGCCATTCAATCCCAAATTAACACTTAGTATCATGGCTGTCTATCTCCGACTATGTAATAGCTCTGGTCTTTGCAAACATCTCTCCATATAGAACGACCCTCTCAAAGGAAACAACCCTACCCATTCGCTGCCTCCTCTCGAAGAGCCATAACTAGCAGCTAGAAGCGAGATGGTGGGCATGAAGCGCATGGGCGTGCTCTTGGCCATGGATTATAGACGCTCGAATCTCACGGAGAATACGTCGTGCGAGAGGCGTGAACGTTCGGCGAACAAGATACAAAGTCTAGAATGTCCCGGAAGAACCTTTCCGCGATATCGCTTCTGCATCTGTGTCATCGGCAGGGAAAGTGAGACAGGGCAAGCTATCGATGAGAATACCCCGTTTAACGTGCGGTGTTAGGGCTCGGGATGCAGCGTGGTGTATTCCCCGCCTCACATGGAAGTTGACCCATATCTTGGTCGAGAGACTAAAGGATCCCGATGGAGCTTTCTTAAGTGCATATTCGAGGCCTTAATCTAATGAAGTGACCGAGTAGTCCGAGTGCGAGGGAGTTATGACTCAATGGAAATACCAAGGACGTCACATAGGACCCCGAACCGTATGAAAACGCCGCCTGTGGGATCCCAAGGCCATGAAGGTCGACTACAGGCGTACCTTTGAAAGTTTCCAGCACTTGCCTTGGTATCAGGTGGTAGACATTCATGTGTCGTGTTGCCGCGATGGCCAGTGTCTTCCGTGCGGGGCTTCCTGGTGGTCATTTTATTCCTGAGAGCCAGTCGCTAGAGGCTTTTGGGAGGGTGAGGTCCATGACGGTTTGGTGGATGCAATGCTCTTCTTACTTTCTTCGGGACGAGCAAGTCTGAAAATTCATCCATATCCTTATTTTTTCCCCTCTCCGATATACTATCTCAAGAAGGGCATAGGAACCTCTCTCCAGCATAGACACTCATTGTCTTCGTGCGACACTTGGCTACGAAACTGCTGGCGATCACTCCTTTCCACAAGCACTTCTTCCGTGGCGTTTTTCAAACTTCCTACATCCGGGGATGTGCCGCTATTTCGTCATAGTTCTCGAACGTCGCTCTCAAGTCTCCGTGCATGGGAATGCAGATTATCTTTGCTTGTGGTCCCCCATGCCAGAGCACTATATAATCCAACGGGAAACAACCTCATTTCAGCACGACAGAAATGAAGCTCGCTTTCTCTACTGCATTCTTTACCGCTCTCCTCGCAGCTGCCTCTGCGATTCCCGCCTCTAAACGCGACATCTTCGACCCGCCTATTTTGTCCCCGACTACGGGTACGACATGGCTCATAGAGACGACTCAAACCGTCTCTTGGGACACTTCTAACCCTCCTGAACTAGTCACCGGTCGTAACCACAGCAGCATTAGGCTGACCAAGGGCGGCTTGTTCTTGCCATGTGCGTCGTTTGTGTTAGTTCTCTGCGGTGATTGACTATCCAAACAGTTGTTTTGGCGGACGAGTTTGATATCCTGTTGGGAAGTATCGAGGTTAAGGTTCCTCTCGTTGCTGAAGGTGACGATTACGCTGTTGCCCGTGAGTAGTTTTCATTCATGCCAGAAAATTGAAGCTGATAATTCACCGTGCTAAGTCTTTGGCGCCTCCGGAAACGCGGGCAAAGAATTCAGCATCAAGAGTGGGCCTGCCAACTAAACCATCTCGATTGTCCTGTGTGCTATAGCGGGGGTTTTATCGTCATTGAATGTACTGTTCTTTTTTCTTCGTGTTACAATTCTTGATAACTACTTTTTATGTATGAAGTGGAGGGTCAAAGACGCGGCAGTCGACACCAGGATCCAGAAGATAGGCCCCGCAGATGAGGTAAGTGCCACACTGCTCGAGCGTCGTTAGGACGTGACGATAGTAAGACAGTGCTCAATAATTGGAATTTGATTGCAAGCAATTTAGACGATAGTGTGGATGCATTGACATCCCAGTGTCGACACACCGTGAAAGACGTAATGATACGTGCATCTCTGTCCGTCTACCAGTTCATATAGTCAGATTTTGCAAACTTAAAGAATGCTGCTTTTTGCATGGAGCGGGAAAGGCCAGCCTCGTGATACAATGCATTAAAGCGTATGGCAGGAAAGTAAACGGCGGTGACCTGTCTTTCTGTTGTCAGTTGTCAGCATGTGGCGGATCACCTCAATTGTATGTGTATCCGCTACGTTCTCCTAATGATGCACATATAACCAAATTTCCAAAGGCTTACTCACCTCTGACGGAAGAACCAAGTCTCTGTGGAGAATGGTTGGGAAGTAATGTTCCTGTGATACGCTGCAGGGGTTATCTTTGTCTTCTCCAAATGATTTGAATAAAGAACACTGATAGGGTCTGGATACAAGCAATGTAGAGGACCTGGCTGCATGTTTCGACTCTCGAGGATATAATTTGATCGTTGGCTTTCATTTATCTCATCTTTCTCACCCTAGATGTGGTTGGCTTCAGTCTTCCAGGGAGATTACTCACTGGAACTGTGGGTACTAGCAATTTCGGCGCGTTTCAGTTCGTCTATTGTCTAAGATCTGATTGGAATAGAAGGATAAAACTGCTAGTTGTATTTGTCTGCCTCGCATGATGTTAGCTCCTCATCGCGTATGGTCATTTTCGGGAATTGATGACGTGAAGGAAAGCGTTGTGGAGTACCAGATGAGAAAATCAACACTCACCACCCATAGTACTGGAGTGCTTTAAGTAAAGCATGGAATAAGTACACAGGGCATCCGTTCAATGATGTAACATCGTGATTTTTACCGAGCTCTATCAACAGATTGTGTGAAGATCTTCCATCGCAGAGAACTAGTTGGAAATCAGGGAAACTGGCGGTAAACCCAGTCTGATCAGGCCGATGGTACCGATCTCCACGTGTATTCTGCACCGCCACTTCACGTCACTTTGCTTCTAACTTTAAACTATGAAAGCTAAACCATCACGCACACCGGGAATATAGAAATTTAAACTCATTTTATTGTTATGTATATACTCAAGTTTTCGATCTACAAATACAATTTACTTCAATTACTTATTGAACCAAAGGCTTAAGAGTGCTTTAAATTGGGTCTTAAATGGAACAAATATGACTCAATTCCACCATGCTTGAAATGAGGCCCAAAAACAGTAGCCTAAGTTTATCCAAAATCCACACCGAAACCATACGTTCGATGTGGGATTCCGGGAAGGGCTGAGCCTGAGATACGAAGTCCTCCGAAACTGCGGGCTGAATTTCCGGTTACGAGACAAATTCCGGTTACACGAAAATTAATGGTTAGGGACCTGATTTCAACATGTGCCAAATGCGCCTAGAAATTGATGATTTGGGTATGTATTGAATGTAGCGGATGCTCAGCACAGGCTAAACAAAAGCTGAGCTCATGATCAGCCTGAAGCTGAGGTGGGCATGACTGACATGCAGCAACTATAGATTTAATAATATTGATAAAGGCCAATATTTGGATCTTTGTTTCATTTGAAAGACATGGTACAGAGAAATGGGTACAAAATAGGGCTAAGGGTGATGATATGGCCCAGGTAATGTGCACCTACTGACGTTGCTCCCAGCATCATCACGTTCCTATACCACCATTCGATCATGGCAACTACGGCTCTCGTTTGCTTCGTTGTAAGTGTCTGATTCTGAAGCCACGGCAATGGGCGTCAAGAATATATATAATCCTATGAGGGTACCTGATAGAGGGAAAACCTCGCAGCCTGATGTTTCTATTAAAAACAAAACTGTTAGCTATCTAGAGATCCTGTGGGTACAGTTGCCTTACTCATGATATCTTTCTAGGTGCTGAAGGGCCTGCAACGGCTGTTTGCACTGCCTCCATGGTCCTTTTAGCCGATTGCTTGCGTGTTTTCTCTGAAAATTTTTTGCAAAGGTGCTGCATGATTTGTTCGAGAGGCCAGACATTAACATAGTTGCTGAGTGGGTCATTGAACTCTTGCATCATCTAACATCGCGTAAGAGATAGTAATGCAGCACAGTGTAATACACATACAGCATCTTTGAAGGCATCCTTATTGGTTTGATCTTGTCCACTCACAGATGTCTCCGTCTTGAGATATACCGGAAAGATCTTCTCGGCGTATTTCTGCAGAAAAAAGAATCAGGAAATGAATGAAAGCGGAAGGGAGAACATACGACAACTTGTTGGTAGGTATCGCCTTCCCAGTTCAACTTTGCGCCAAGCTGAACTAAGCCTAGGTTCCCGACTCCCTTAGGCTGAGCAATTAGCACCCTCTGAATAGTTGAATGGGAGCTGCTACTGATCAAGGTTTGCGATGAAGACAGGGGTTCTTCTTCTGTACTCTCCTCATCTGAAACATCATCGTTCAGAGGCGGTTCATCATCACAGGGTGGTGTACTGGTCCCTCTGCCTTTCCCTTTATCCCTCCGCGGTGCCGGGGGGACGCTGGCACGCGATGTCAGAGGTATAGGAGTGGGGTCCCTTTTTTTGCCTTTTGCCAACGACGAGGATTGGCAGGAAGGCAGCGGGTATGGAGCAAAGCGAGTGCGCCGCAATCTGCCTGCCAGCGGCTTCAGCTTTCCGGAATGAGAGAGGTGTTCAATGGCCCATGGCGTTGCCTTTGGTGCGAAAAAAAGATCCGTAGCACACAGTGAGAGGACCATTGGAGCAGGGGGTGTAGCATCATCTGCAAGGTAACAGATGGAATTAGACGTCTCCATTGATGGAGAGAAGTGACCAGGCATAGTCTATATAGAGGACCCCCGTTATAGTAGGCAAAAATAGGGATTGCCCATCCTAACGATAACAGTGGACTAAACAAAAAAGTGCGAGTTCGAAGCACTCAACAAAAAGTTGCGACCCTCCCCCATGAAACAATGCATGTCGTCGTAGTGATAAGCTGGTAGTACGGGCTGCCCAAGTTCCATGTTGAAAACTTGACAATTGCAGCCCTCATAAACAATTGGAGACTTCTGAACTTGGGAAACAATGTGAGCAGCTGACATTCAGCATAACAATGAGAGTCATTGGCCTCGTAAAGCGACCGCGTCGAGGTTATCATTACGAGTAAAGACAAAAAAAATGCTGGAAAGGGCGATAATCAGAGAACAGCATATAACCGCCTTGCCTTGCGTATCCCTCCCCCATACCGACCTTGATCAATGCCGACCAATTATCATCTCCAACAAACCCTTCAGTCCTCACATGCTGCAGTCTTCTGCTTAGCCGTCACTGAAAAGGGAAACTTTCTGGCCAGTGGAGGTGAGTCCCGCAGCCGATGCTACCAAATCTATGTTAAACATCATTAGGCTCCGGCGGAACTTGCCTCTGGGATCTACGAAATGACAGGCTTTTAAAGCGGCCAAGTGCTGCAGGATCGCGGGGCAACACCACTGCAATGATTTGGATAAGAAGAGAGGACGACTCTGATGAAGTGCTCGTGTATGGAACACTGAACGGCTACATGGCATGTTGGAAGCAGGCAAAGAATACCACTGTGAGTACCATCCTCAGCTACACTTTGTAATGCTGAGTACCGCAGGATTTCGAAGAGCTATATGTTCTGAGGATGGTAGGCTCATGTGAAATCACTGCATTCCATTTCGACCCGGCTTCCAGTCGGCTGGCTATGACTACTTGACAAGGCATTGTGCAGGTGCATCGAGTTGATGGGAACATGCAGTTACATGGCGTTTTCTCGGTGACCGTCAACAGCTTCAATCCCAAAGCCGTCCATTTTCATGTGAATGGTGACAGTAGGGATGTCGTTGTATTTGGCTGCCATAACGGGAAAATGTGGGCTCGATTCTGCTACACTTTGCACCGTTTTGATGCCTTTGAATAGCTATTTCCTCAGAGGCGCTTATGGGAATATCATGGAGTCAATTGATACAGGCGGAATGATGTAAATCTTTTTTTGTTATTCATGGGGCTAATCTAACAGATGCCCAAGAGGGAACACAGCTATGGACTGTGAGAAGGATGTCTTCTGCCTAGATGACCCTGCACAAGACGTCGCACTGTACCAGCTGTCAGATGGAGTAAGGGTCAAAACCTTCCCTATCGGGGCTACCAAGGTGCCGCGACCTCGACAGGTTGCATTTGCCGAGAACTGCAGGGCGATAGTAAGCGGCAGCGACCACGGCATTGTATACGTCTTCGAGAGGAGAGACTCGAATGTGCACCAGTTGGACACAGGCACGGAGGACCACATTCAAACTGTCACGGTAAGGGGCAAGTCTCAAGATAGTTCATCGCTCAGATTTCATAGGCAGCAAACATTGATGGCATTTCTACCATCATTGCCACGTGCTCGAGAGACATCGGAAAGCCGAGTAGGATCTTCATCTGGACGAACTCAGGTCAGCCGGTGGCAGAGAAAGCTACAATGGAGAGCTGGCTCACCTGGAAATATATTCAAACCATATGCATCATCCTGCTAGCTATGAGCTTCCTCTATCAGCATTTTACGGTGCGTTATCCTAGAATGTCCAGGCATCTGCTCTAACTTTGCACCCAAGGTCGTATGTTGGCTCCTAAACAATACCTGGGCATCAGCTTCTATGTTAATAGAGTAAAATACTTGTACTTACATAGCTGTTACGAACACTGCAACAGCGAAAAGCCAGTCTAACAGACGAAGGAGCGGATAGTCGTCGTTTCATGGAAAGAAAGTAATGCATAAACTCTGTACGACAGTGTTTAGGATAATGCTATTAAAATCGCACCCTGTGAGGTGATGAACCCTGCACAAGATCGGGCGGGCTTGTTATATTGGGTGATTCCGTGCATAGAAAACCCGCCCAATTTTCTGGGGAATTCAGCACGTCCAGAAGCAGGTAGAAGGAGAGAAACACATAGACACTGTGCTACAGCATCGAGGCGATTGGGATCTTGTGCCAGTGATAGTGAAGGCATGAATGCTGTACAACAGCATTCATCAGCATTCATCGTACAGCATTCAGCTACGAGTCGGACTTTGAAAGAGCCAGCTTTGTTTACATTCAAGGCTCTCACCAAATAACAGCCAATCATGATGCCCAGCTGAGTTAACCTTCTGTTCATACCGCTGCCATGGCCTGGTCGAAGTTGTACTTTGACCATGCTCTCGGTGGATATGTTCCACTCTGATGATGTGCTATTGCTATTATGCTTTCCCACCATCCTTTTGTCAGTCGGCGTTGCATGTTGTCTGACAAGTCTATCTATTGTGATAGCCTCGCCAATTGTTTCTCATGCTATAAATCTGTTGCAGTTTTTCCATCTCGCACATTCTCCCTCACACCTTATAAGCTCCATAGCCATGCCTCCCCAACGCCAAACTTGCTCGTGGCCCCAGACTCCTCCCAAACTGACCATGGTTATGCGATCGCTCCTCCATAGCAATGATCCTCCTCGTGACATCCTGGCCAGCTTCCGTGTATCTTTGCAGGCACACAATCTTGCGGGTGAAGTTTCTTCATTCGATCCGGGGTCTAAAGCATGGGTTGAATGGTCGAAGTATGTGTTCCTCATTCCTTGACTCGCCGATGCTAACACATTTGGTAGGATATCTCTGGGACCAATATGCCCACATATTCTAAACAAATATCGCAGTCAAGAGGACTGTACAATGTCGCTTTATCGGAATAATGCTGGTACTTATTGGAAAGTGAAATCACATCCCTGCGATTTCACTGGTGAGCTGGCTATCTGAAACCTTCTCGCCCTCCATTGATGGTGTTTTCCAGTACTGGCATCCTCTTTGCCTACTCGAGCATTCCCGCACCCATCTGGCATATTTTGACCATTCTTTTCTCGAACAGTTGCATGCCAGCATGCTATGCCAGGTTTGTGATCCTGACTTCAACTTTCCATGTTCTTACTAACTTTCTTTGCTAGACCTTAACCTCATAAAAATCATGACGCGTAAATACAAGAGTGGCATCTACAATCGTAAGCACTCCATTCATTCTGTGCTAATAATGAATGGCTCATGAGCATATGTAGGCCATCCAGAACAGCACCCCCTGCAGCAGCACCCTCTGCCATCTTTTATGGCCTGCTACTGCTCAGTCAACATGTCAATTGCTGAGCGTGGAAATCTTCAGTTTTTTGATTCACCAATTGGCATCCGGATAAGGCTTCTTCATGCGACAACTGGACTCATTCCTGCTTCGCTACACCAAATCCAGAGTGAGAGCCGAGAATGCTCAGCTTGCCATTGTGTCTTCTCTATTGATGGATACAATGCGCATCTTGACACTGACAACATATGCTGTAATTGGTACAAATGTATTCCAGGAAAGTGTTCTTACTTTCCCGAATCTTCTTTATTGACAACCATCTAAGTCAGCCGAGTTCGACCTCTTGATTACCCTGGACGCCGATTATCCTCGAGTGTCATACCTGCTGTCAGTCTTGGTTTATTGGATCCGGAGGAACTTGCGTGGCTGGAATGGAATTCTCGTATTGGCATTCCCCGAGATGTCTGGGCTGCTATCTCCGCTGCTAATTTACAGTGTTCATGCTGTTTTCATATGTACTCATTCCAAGCATATGTAGCCCATGTCCCATGTACTAGCTGTGTAAATTGATTCTACGTATTGAATGACATTTCAATTCTATCATATAATTCTTTTCTCCCATTTTCTGTCCGAGTTAAATGAGAGTAATTTTGCGCCACTATCAAGACACAGTCAGGGTAAGCTAATCATGCCAGCATTTCTAGCCCTGCCAAATCAACTCATTATGAATTCGAAGGAATTCAGACGCTCATCAAAAAAAGGTTCCAAGACAACAATGCATTATACAGATAGCAATGGGTAACAAGATTTCAAAAAAAAACTACGTATATGTACAAATTAATGGTGTGCAGCTTCATCTTCCATGTGAGAAAGCCATTGAAGAACCATGCGTCGGTTCCTTCGCACTCCAAATTCAAGAGCAACCTGTTGAGCTGACTCTAGGTGAGCCATATGATCAGCTATACAGATAAGGAATTTGAGAATCATTCCGGTGGTGCTGATGTGCTGATAGAGTCGTTGAATATTTTCGACAGTGGAAACCTCATCAATGCAGCCCAGCCGGGCTGCTTCCATGACGGCATCAAGGAAATTTGCACTTTGGTTGAACATATCCGAGAACATGAGACATGTATCCGAGGCTGGTCCAGCCTGGATATTGATGCCTTCCAGTAGTGCCATAAGGTCAGGGATATCTTCATTGTCGTCAACAGGGAGGGATGGGGGAGGCTGGGGGTCTTGAACCTGGCCCTCATCGTACAACGACGAGGGGAGGGTGGATGACGGGGCAGGTGTGCGGTCTGAGGACCTACAGCATCTATCAGTACCAAAAATATAAACATTGTAACTTATATACTCACCTAGAAGACATATCCGTGAGTTCCCCGGGTCGAAGGGAGAAAGAAGAAGATAATGGCCTTGTCGTGCCAACATCCAGGCTTGCATGTGAGGGAATAGGAGGAGCTGCCTTGGGACCTACAAGGGCCCGTATGTTGGAACTAGTCAAAGAGTCATTAGAAATTATGAAGGGGGAAGAGAAAATGTACATACAAACTTGTTTTCACAGCTCTAAGTGAGATGTTCGACTTGTTAGCGGGCATGGTTGTGGATGAAGGTGAAATGCAAATTGGGTTGTCAAGATGACAATAGACAGTAATCATCACATGATCTGTTGCGCATCCCTGCGCACCCCTGCACACCCTACGAAGCTGAAAATGTCGATGAACATACACATTGTTCAACTAACATGGAAGCTTTAATTGTCCTGCAGTGGCGCAGAGGAAAATTGGAGAATGCGATATAACAATCGAAGTTGGTCCTAGTTAGCTCCCGGCAGGACTAGGTCATCTCCAATATTGAAGTAGTTAGGTAGGTGACACGCACACAATAGACAGCATGAGTAGCTTTCCAACATTAACAGATACAATAAATAATACTAAGAACGGAATCGCGATTTGCTATAAAGCCAGAACTTCACAGCTAACCCATAACTCATTCATATCTACAACATTGTACGTCATAGACATTCCAAGATGAATATTGATCCTTCCTCTCAATCCTCTATCTCAACAGCTCTGGTTCCGATTGACACGGGATGCCGACAGCGTGAGTACGACATGGAGCTGGATCTCGGTGCCGCTTCGACTTCGACAGATTTAGTCCTCAGTGATCATATGGGTATGAGTGACACACATCAAAGAAAGAGACACGTGGTTGCAGGACCCAATCGCCAGTCCCATGATGAGGTTAACCGCACATTGCCCATCAAGGTGCAATGCTGATCATTCTTTTTGCAGATGCTTGGTGCACTTCACTACTCACAAGACCGGGAGCGTGAAAAGAGCAACACGATAAGGCTGTTGAAGGCGCAACAAGATGCTTTGTCCGAGGAGCTCAGGAAGTACCAACAGTACTTCCCTGTTCCAAGGATGATTTATGCAGGTCTCGACAATGATTCGCAGGCTGCTGAGCTGAAACGACAAGTCTCTTTGCTACACTCAGAAAGAGAGGTGATGGTACATATTCCTAACGATCAATAAATGAGCGTTGTTCACACCCTGACTAGCTACAAGAACGAACCAGACATTTGATGACTATGGCGGAGCAGCAAAAGGACGTCGACAAGCTACTGAAGCAAAGAGCTAAAGATGAGAGGCTTTTGACTCAGCAGCGAGAGATCATCAACCAAGCAGTCAGCTTTTTGCAAGGATCAGATGCTTGTCGCTAGAACTGAAATCCCATCACTAGAACCAGCATCAATCAATCAACAGCAACATGTTGCAAGGACAAAAGGAGGCCTTAGAGAAGCAAAACGAGTTCATTGCACAGATGGTAAGTTTTACTCGTGTTTCAAGGGCAGATATCTAAATAAAGTGGTAGATGTCACGAATGGAAGCATTGAAAGCAGAGAGCACTAAGACTCATGAAGAAATGAACCACCGTTCTGCGGAACTGGAAGCTTTGAAGATGGACAATACAAAGACTTGTGCCCGTTTGGCAGAACTGGAAAAAGCGATAGTGAGAATCCTCCGTCCCTTTGCTTCATTAGCATGATCCGATACAATGCTACAGAATAGTAAAGACAATGAGATTGTCAGTCTCCAAGGATGCTTGGCTGCCATTTCCGCTTCTCCTTCTCAAAGTTCGACAAGCGGAGTCGCTTCCACTCCTCGAAATCAGGCAGGCACTGCCCTTTCTGCTACACAGAGCTCGCCGCACACCGTACCGCTTCCCAGAAAAATTTCGACTCCCAGGGGAACGTCGCGTACGCCAACGAAAATACAACATCAACAAGTAAAAGTTCCCATCTCTTCTTGGAGGGAAGCGTCGCCAGCAGTCGATCCACCACCCTCGCATACCTCACAGTCGGTGACTACACAGGAGGGTGCAGCTGCGGAGCCAGCAGTAACTGATCCGACGACCCCGCTCCCAGCGGAAATGCGGGAACAGCCTTCAACGCAGGAAAGTGCAACAGCGGGAGCAGGAGGAATGCCCTCAAACATTAATCTGGGAGACCCGGATCAGCTCATCCGATATCTGGCATCTTGCCTCAAACGAGTGGTAGTCAGTGACTCGAAAGAGTTGCTCGAGATGGGTCAGCGTACGTTGGCACCGAAGAAGATGACTGAGAGAATGGAGCAGCAGGAAAGGATGGGGAAGTCAAACAAAAACAGGCTTCAGGTTCGAAGAACATTATAATTGTGTGAAGTAACTGATAATGCTTTAGACCTTCATACGACGCTGGTGGTGCAAGTTCTATAAGGTAGATTCAGTTGAAGAATTCATCATCTACGAGGCCCAGGAACAACAAACCATGCTAGTGTTCAAGGACAAACAAGGTCCTGGTCCAACAGAGGACGACCTTATCTTGGATTTTAGCCATGGATTTGCTTTGTCTAAGTGGAACAGAGCCATCTTCATGATAATGATTCCGATGATTCAAGAGGAACTGAAGAAAGAACTGACACTCCCTGCAGTTGACGATGGCTACATAGAAGAGATGTTGCTCGGTCTCTTGCGACGATCTCGGGCAAAGTGGGCTGAAGCGCTCCCTCGATACAAGGCTGGTACAACTCAGCTGGAGACTGAGGAAGAGGTTGTGCAGTGTGTGGTGGAAACTGGAGATCATGTTCATAAGACAGCAGCGTCGCGGTCATCCAAAGTTAGGGTATGTTGTATTCTCCATATACAAGTCCATACTGATGCATGAACACAGAAACACGATAGACGAGTAATGACTGCAACAAAAATGATTAATATCAAGACGAAGAACGGAGACGTGGACTTACGAACCTGGCAACTATTTCTGAAGATGCTTCAGATGCTAGGAACAAATGGAATGTCATCCGAGGAAGAGGTTGTAAAGGTCGTAGGGGGTATCACCGAAACTGTGTATACTGTTAAAGTATGCATCTGGTGGAATGGGAAGGTTATCAAATACCTCAAGGATATCGACGAGGCTTCACCACAGTTTACCGGCAAAGGTAGCTGTCCAGCGCACAGGGATAGGGAGACTGTGCCGAGAATGAACGAGGTAGTCAATGCCCCACGAGGACTGCCAAGGGCGCTATATGACCCTGAATGGCTGGCAGAACTGGATGAATACGAGCAAGGAGATTTGTGTATTTCCAAGGATGCGTTTGAACTGCTGGAAAAAGTGGTGGAGGCAGTGGATATGCCTGAGGTAACAGTGGAGGAAGTTGATTAGATACTGAGTATTTGTGACATTTATAACAAGTCTGTATATCGGCGTGCAGCATCGTGAACTGAGACAAAAGGAACGGCGAAGGCCACCCTATTGGATCGGCCTATCAAGGGGTATATGCACAGTGTACAACACTGAGCATAGACTCACAATGGCGTGCTACACCTGTCATCGCGAGGAAGACGCCCTATATGATTGGCATATGACACCTATCATCGTGGGGTGGTGGTGGTGGTGGCAACTTCAAATTGAAATGACCGAACTCAGCACCATGTGACCTGGCAATCTGGTCTGTTTGTCACATGAGCAGCCATCAGAGCATTCGAAGTTTGCTTGTTTCGCGTTCACTTAGGACACTCTCGGTGTGGTACACTGACAGTATTCTCATCTCCAGCTGATCGGTGTGGCTCACTGATCATCTCCTCTACTCTATACACATAAAGCAACTTATTCAATAGCGTTTCTCTTGGTCGGATTCGCCAACTATCGTCCTTGTTCATTGTTGATTGCGTGTGTACAGTACGCGTGTGATACTGCCAAAATCCTTCTTCTCATAGCTCCATCGGTGTAGTACGCTGGTGAAGTCTACTCTGCCAACATCTGCGGTGTGGCACCATGGGCCGCCTCTCAGTTGCATACAATTGCATATGTCTCAAAAGTTAGCATTTCCTAGGTAAGGACCTCTTCAGTGCATTTTTCTTAGATTGAGGCTGAGTGAAATTTCAGAAAGAAGCTATGTCTCATAGGATTCTGCACCATGTCACGCTGGTAGATGGTGACATCTACTCTACCATGGGGGATGCAGCTAGTCACTGGTTTCCTCCCATTTCTAGTCAAGAAGCATCCGTCCTTAGTCCAAACACCTCCCGGTACTCTGATATGTGTCGGTTCCATCAACTGTCCAATGAATGGCCCCACATGATGTTGGTTCCAACATCCAAACCCTTTTACGGGCCTCTATTTGAGAGACTAGCATTGGACGAGAAATTCCTACCGGTGGAAGGTTACGAAGAGGTTCAGGAAGAATCCATAGCCAAATTCTGGTCCCTGAAATTGGGGGTCATGAATGAATGGATTACTCTTGAAGGAAATATGCGAGCATTGCTGTCTGCAATGCTTCATTTCAGCAACGCGCCCTTGCCGCAGCTGTGGCAACCTTGGTCTTATCCCAAACGCTTTGGGTATCAGCGCAAGCATAAAAGCAGAAGATTGGCAAAGATTTCTACTTTAAAATCACGAGACACATTCATACCCTTGATAGCAGCGCTGTCCTTCACCATTGTTCTTATGCGGTGGCAAGAGAAGTCAAAACACAGTTTGAATGGAGGGAGAAAGTGTTGCAAAGGGCCAAAATTCACCCGCAGTGGCTAGCGGATATCGAGGATTCCGTTGTATTAGATGCGCTTGTGCCTAGAGTCGGCGGTGTCGTGCACTATGCTACCTCTGAATTTCTCATTTTTCTTCCTGATATCATTCACATATTCCCTGATATACCAATTTACATCAATTGGGGCCCCAAACTACCTGTTCATGTTCCAGATTACTTGCGCCCCCTCGAGGTACCAACCATTGGCAAAATCAAAGGTCTACGATCAAAGTGTCAGTCCACACATGACACAGTTGCTTCGGAACCTTCTTCACCAGCCCGAGACTTGCATCCTAACCCGCATGTTTCCTCTTCTCTGACTCGCACTCCAGTGTCCCGAACCTTTCCACCGGTAGAAAGATATAGCGGCCAACTCCAGGATGAAGATTGGAGATCTTTTTTCATTCGACGAGCTGCAGAGAATGCTAAGCGCACAGAGAAGGAAACTGTGGAGGCACGTCAACAACGACAACAGTGCATAGATAATGCAACCAGAGGTCGTATTCCTGGGAGAAAAGGCACCAGGGTTTTCTATTGGGATGATGTCAAGGGGACTCTGATTCGCCGTGCTGCTGGCCGCAAAAGCTATGAGTGGCATTGGAATAGGTATGGGCCCAAGCAGCACCAATATGACTCCTTCCATGATGAATGGGATTTATGTGAAGAGCTGCAGCCTGATGATGAACCAACATATATGAGCGACAACGACGACGAGGGTGATGAAGATGTTTATGTGCCACTTTATGATGACGACGACAACGACGACAACCATAATGAAGGAATTTATTCCTCCAGTGCTGATCTTATGCGTGTTCATAGTATTACCGATGACATGCCCACAACAGAAAGCCAAGCAGAAGCGAGCACAGATGAGATCACAGGAAGTCGAGATGCCCTCGACGATTTGGTATACTATCGGTTTGGGTTCGTGGCTCCAAGCTTTCCAGTGGCTAGTCCATCTAGCACTCCGGAGATGCATCATGTATGCAAATATATGGGCCTTCTACAGGATGCCTCGATAACTCAAGGCCAGCGAGAAGACCTATGCCATTTTTTTGGCTACTTGCAGCTTGCCCATACCATTGAAGATGTGCCTGCCACTTTCTATGACATTCGACAGCCGGATGCTGATGTACATTTCCCACCTGGATTCCAAATCAGCCGGGAGCCACTGAATGGAGAGACTTGGTACATCCTGTCACCTCACCAAGAGGACGGACAGGCAGACTTCATAATTCTTTTGACAAGTGCAGCTTCTGTCCTTGAAATCCTTCACCGAAAGTGGGGTCCAGACTTCAATGACATTGCTAAAAAACTGCTAGAGAGGTGTATACCTTTCAATGCAGCAATTTGCAGTTCTCGTGAGCGATTGTCAACTCCGAAAGTCTTGCCATGTTTTAGTCGCCTTGGCTATCGACATGTCAACTACAAACCCAATCCTCTTGATTTTGCAACGTACCAGTCTCTCTGCAAAGGGTTTCTGTGTTCTCAAAGGGGCCAAGCTGCTTTGCTGGCAGGGGGCATTCTTGCGCAGATTGCAAGGGACTATATTCCGGATGACGAAGTGTATATGAGACCTTCACATGATGTATATTCATCAGGAGTGTGCTTTGTGAAAGACAGCGAATCTGGTGCTTCTTACTGGGATGATCAATTGACCGATGATGAGATCAATCTCCTCTGCGGTGTCTATATGGTAGAAACGGGTGAGTTTACTCTCCATTTTCTTATCAGCTCTGCAAATCATTACTGATATCGATTACAAGGGCATCGGGATGGCAATGATCACCAACAGACAATGTTGTCGTGGTTTCCCAAACCTGCGGCTTGGGCGACCTCAGGATTGAACGTTGGATTCTGGACTTCTGACTGCGAGTCCTGGTATCAGAAGCGCCTCCAAGAGAACATGTCTGAAAGTGCAGTACTAAGGAGTACCAATCAATGGAGGCACTCTCTATGCTTCTTGAAGCGCTCTCAGAGGGTTGCTGAAACCAACGAGAAGCTGGCCGGTGATGTGCTCGGTAACAGGCAGCGCGCAAATGAAACAAGCGTCTAGATCATCAATCTAGATACTAAATCACACACACACACACAATCACCAATGTATATAAGTTCGAGGGTGAGTACGATAGAAGCACTCGCGATGTACTTAGATTTAGATAATCTAGTGGGGTTTTGTCTGAAAACAACTTCAATTCTTCTTTCGATGTGTTTTACACAAAGTACACTAGTCTGCGATAGCGGGGTTTTATGAACTTGTTTTTGTAAGGTATAGTCAAGCAAGTTATGCTCGTTTCAACGTCGTCTAGAAGAGCTTCTAGCGGACACTTCAAATAATCAAACAACCAAAGACTCCGAGGTCTACAAAGAGTGCAAAATCACTCTACAAAGAACGCTCAGGTTCTGACTTCAAGTACAAGACTTGCAAAGAGTACACAGACTCTGGAGTTCCTTGAACTCGACGATTGTTCGAACTTAAAGTGTTCTAGGGCTTATTTTACTTCAACTAGATGAGGTCTTTTGACTTAAAGTCGACTCAGCACGTCTAGATTGCTAATCTCGGAGAGAGAGAACACGAGGCCTTTGTCTGCAGAGCAGTTCAATTAACTAGCAAGGCGCAAACGTGGGGATGGCTCTACTTCCTACTTAACTCTTCTAGATTACTGTAGTTGCCCTTATGGGTTGACTTTGGTAACTTAATTCACTTCAGTCAAGGATATGCAATAAAACCAGTGATTGATTAGGTAGCTATACAGGCTACTAGCACAAACGCGGGGGGAATGCTTTCCTGCCGTTATGCGTCTAGTCGCTGCTAATTTATACGATTTGTGTTCTAGGTATAGGAGCCCATATCTACAGTAATTATGGTACGAGCTTTGGAATTAATACAAATGGTGAGTCACTATCCTACAAGTATCGCGCCATTCCGTAGTTTCTATTCAGTTCGACGCGACTGCGCCGGGTTATTCTGTCGCCGAGGAGTGCCCTACTAGTCCGTGGGTGCTCCTTCTTCCGTCTGCAAGGCTTGCCGCACACCGTATGTATGGAATACTGCGGTATGTGCAGGATCTCGAGGATGTAACCACCGATCGCGATCGACTGCAGGTCTGAGATTATATTCTGTTGATCACTGCATGATCAAGGTCGGTCATCTCAGTACCCAACGTGGCTATTCATTCTTCCAAGGTTATTCCTTTCCTAGCCTGAGTTGATCTCGAAAGCTGATCTGTTTCTCAACTTAGCAATTTTTCTTGACAGGTTCTTTCTACTCGTCGAGGTGACGAGGCATCTAGTTCATTCCATTCTTCAACTTCTTGGTTTTTATACTTCATACAGACGAGTCCCCGAGATTTGACTGTAATAGTCTTGTTTAGGTGGGGCTTAGCTTGGCGTGTTGATGGCTGGTAGAATTGACTCTTCGAGACGTCGTTTCTAAGTCCATTCTGTACTGCCGTGCTTTCATTCTTTATGTAGTATTTAGCTACCAGCACGAAGCCTCCACTGTAGCTCTCTGTACCGCTTGTAGATTGCATAAACTGATGTAAAATCGCAAAATCTATGGGTAGCCTGATACCAGGCATATCACCGGTTTGTTTTTGAACTCTATTATTACATGGTAAATATCAATATAAATACAAGTACTTTACATTCATTGTACAATAATTATATGTGTTAACTGCATTCCTGTCTGACAGGTAATCTGGGATATACAGTGTAAGCTAAATGATGTGCTACTAGATAGCCGGCACAAATCATGTGACCTTGAATCGGCATCGAATTTCAATTGCCAACGCATGTCGGTTCTTAGCTTCATTCATCAGCGTGGTATGCAGATGAATGAAAGGTCATTATTTCAGGACATATCTCTTTCTCTGCCCCTTCTACAGTTGCCTTTTGTTTTCCCATGTGGTATGCAGGTGAATAAAGACTATTGTGCTATAGGCTGATTATGTCGTCAGCCTTATTGTTCTTCTTCCTCTTAAATGTGATGCATGGTCCAACACTCTTTCTTTCCAAACCCATTTCCTTCCTACATCTCTACTCAGCATAGTACGCTGAGTATAGTAGACGCTTTCACTTTACTTTTGGTGCTTCACCTAGCCCGGTGCTCTATTCAGCGTCATACTCTGAGATCTATTCTTCACGCAATTTTCGGTGTTCTACTTGGTGTTGCATGTCGAATATAACACCATGGGCATTCTGCTTGTCATTATGCCGTCTTGTACATGTCTTCTTTTTCCTGATGGGCATGAGCTTGAGTCCAAACAAAAATTGGTGGCTCACCTGCTCGAGTTAAAGATTTTGAAGAGGGTATTCGTTCTCCTTTCTCATCGTAACTCATGAACTGACATTGCATATACAGAACGGCAGAGATGGGTCTGCCAATCGTGAACAAGTGTCGAACATGGCCAGCGGGAATTCTCGTGTAAGATTGCCCTCGCATTTATGTACTTTGAACACTATCTTAATAATACTCTCTGTTCAGACTGCCTCCGATGAAGTTGTCCACATGGTACCTCTTGGAATGTCAAGTGATGTCCCCGAAGAGCATGGGCTGGCTGATAGGCTGGTCGCCCTTACTCTGACTGATGAGGGTCCTAATGCGAGAGATCAGTCGAGCAAGCTCTGGTCGTCACGGCGCGAGTTCCAGTCATCTCACGAAGGAGATATACCTAGTAAATTTAAAAAGGTATCTATCAACGACACTCAAAATAGCATTTCCGCTGTTGCGAACGAGGCTTTGAACCCGCTACAAACATGTTCCAACTCTTCTCCCGCCAATCCTACTTCAAAACCTATGGCACATCCATTGCGCTCGCCTAGGACATGGCAAAGACAAGCGATACCATGTTCAGCCGCGTTGGCGGCCCGTCACCCAACCCCAGCACCTCTCACTCATGCAGAGAATATCATTGAGTGCATCGAGGATGAGGCTAAGCTTCTTCTCGATAGACTTCGCTCATGGCATGAGGTGGATACCCAGGATACTAGCCAGGTCTCTGATAGGAGGGAGCAGCTGAAAGCAGTGGATCTCAATCTAAAAAATTTATGCGAATCCCTCTCTCGAGTTAAATATGGACACAAGAATGTTTTGCATGGCCGGAAAGCCGATGTTGTTAACGTACTCCGGCAGATAGACAACATTCTTCAAATATACGATGCACATCTTCCTGAGGTTGAAACACCTGTGAAACCGCTGGAGTATGATGCCGGTGAGCTGTCTCGTTACTTTTCTTTACTGTTCAAACTAAACCCGTCAAAGGTTATGTATTTGTGCACCCCTTGGAAAAGGTACGTGGACTTGTGCAGCAGCCTGGTCTGCTAGATTTCTGTTTGAAAGGTGTTAGTTGACAGTTAATTGTGATACATCAGGAGTGTCAGTTTACATCCAGCCCATATACAGTAATTCCATCAGAATGACAAAGTGGCTTAGTAAGCTTCTCAATCTGTGTCAATGATGGCATCATTAGAAAAGAGGGCAATTCTGGGAATTGAACCCGGGACCTCAAAAATAAATCCAATAATGTCACATGACTTTCTCGAGCAGACATGCTAACCACTACACCATACTGGCATTACATATATATCTTTTCATCTCTATATATACCCTCCCTCCCTTAACATTTATGACCTCATATTGATGCCCTCCCTTTGCTCCGCTCTGGTGCGCTCTTTTGCCTTTTTAGGCTCCCCAAATCAGCCCATCAATTTGGCTGGATCCAGTGGCAGTGCCGCATTTTTAATACCCAAAATAGGGGCTATTTTCCGGTCAAAATAGCTATTGGGCTATTCTCAGGCTACTGGCTGGGCCAGGGGATGGCACTATAATCTGTATAGACATAAACAACATAAAATAGAGCCCTCTAATGATGCATAGGAGCCCTGGATAGTGGGATAAAAGGGTAATATAATGAAAATCGCATAAATATTCGCTTTTGGGGGCTGCTGCATGCATTGGATCGGCTGGAGGACTTCACCAATCAATTCCCTGACCTTGAAAACACCCAAACGACCCCTCCACAGTACTTTTGGCACACTTTATTCCTGGAGATAAACGAAAATATTCGCTTTTTAGGGTGCAGCATGCTCCAGATCGCTTTGAAAACATTACCAGTCGATTCCTATGCTATAAAAAACCCTATAATACATCCTCCTTCGTAATATAGGTCCAGTATAATACAGTATAAAAGGGGGTATTAGGGGGCATACATCGCTTATTTTGTTTTTCGCACTTCGGATGGCCTGGGGAGCATCACCAATGGATTCCCTGATATTAAAAACCCCAAAAAGACTCCAGCCTTTATTTATAGGGTCTCAAAAACGACAGAAATAATGATATTACAGTTTAGGAGGAGCACATGT
Source organism: Desarmillaria tabescens (assembly GCF_030435595.1). Taxonomy (NCBI): domain Eukaryota; kingdom Fungi; phylum Basidiomycota; class Agaricomycetes; order Agaricales; family Physalacriaceae; genus Desarmillaria; species Desarmillaria tabescens. Next base: position 712,489 of record NW_026848317.1, read on the forward strand.
AATAAATCCTATTTCTGGGCTTCGGACCACTTCGGAGTTTTGTCTATTGTGTTTATTGACCTGAATAACACTCAAATGACCCCACAGGACAAAGGAAACCATCAGAAATACGTGATAAAAAGAGTAATAGGGGGATGGAGGAGACATACCTTATATTTCGCATTTCTAATAGTTAGGGAGGGTATTCTTGTTATATAACAGGCTATATATATTGTACAATGGTGTGTATGAAGCCCCATGGATATCTGAAATGTATTGAATGAGATATGAGCAGATCATTCTGTAAAACAGGGGGAGCACATCCCATATTTCGATGTTCTGCTCATTCTATGGCCTGGGGACTATCAGAATCGGATTCCTTGACCCAAAAAACAGTAGGGCCACCTATCATCCATAGGAGCCATTTTACCCAGATAACACATACAGCCATATGTAGCTACAGGACAATATAAGTAACAAATGAGAGAACATCTTGTACTTCGGAGTTTGAACATCTGAATACCATGGATGATAGGTGGCCCTACTGTTTTTTGGGTCAAGGAATCCGATTCTGATAGTCCCCAGGCCATAGAATGAGCAGAACATCGAAATATGGGATGTGCTCCCCCTGTTTTACAGAATGATCTGCTCATATCTCATTCAATACATTTCAGATATCCATGGGGCTTCATACACACCATTGTACAATATATATAGCCTGTTATATAACAAGAATACCCTCCCTAACTATTAGAAATGCGAAATATAAGGTATGTCTCCTCCATCCCCCTATTACTCTTTTTATCACGTATTTCTGATGGTTTCCTTTGTCCTGTGGGGTCATTTGAGTGTTATTCAGGTCAATAAACACAATAGACAAAACTCCGAAGTGGTCCGAAGCCCAGAAATAGGATTTATTACATGTGCTCCTCCTAAACTGTAATATCATTATTTCTGTCGTTTTTGAGACCCTATAAATAAAGGCTGGAGTCTTTTTGGGGTTTTTAATATCAGGGAATCCATTGGTGATGCTCCCCAGGCCATCCGAAGTGCGAAAAACAAAATAAGCGATGTATGCCCCCTAATACCCCCTTTTATACTGTATTATACTGGACCTATATTACGAAGGAGGATGTATTATAGGGTTTTTTATAGCATAGGAATCGACTGGTAATGTTTTCAAAGCGATCTGGAGCATGCTGCACCCTAAAAAGCGAATATTTTCGTTTATCTCCAGGAATAAAGTGTGCCAAAAGTACTGTGGAGGGGTCGTTTGGGTGTTTTCAAGGTCAGGGAATTGATTGGTGAAGTCCTCCAGCCGATCCAATGCATGCAGCAGCCCCCAAAAGCGAATATTTATGCGATTTTCATTATATTACCCTTTTATCCCACTATCCAGGGCTCCTATGCATCATTAGAGGGCTCTATTTTATGTTGTTTATGTCTATACAGATTATAGTGCCATCCCCTGGCCCAGCCAGTAGCCTGAGAATAGCCCAATAGCTATTTTGACCGGAAAATAGCCCCTATTTTGGGTATTAAAAATGCGGCACTGCCACTGGATCCAGCCAAATTGATGGGCTGATTTGGGGAGCCTAAAAAGGCAAAAGAGCGCACCAGAGCGGAGCAAAGGGAGGGCATCAATATGAGGTCATAAATGTTAAGGGAGGGAGGGTATATATAGAGATGAAAAGATATATATGTAATGCCAGTATGGTGTAGTGGTTAGCATGTCTGCTCGAGAAAGTCATGTGACATTATTGGATTTATTTTTGAGGTCCCGGGTTCAATTCCCAGAATTGCCCTCTTTTCTAATGATGCCATCATTGACACAGATTGAGAAGCTTACTAAGCCACTTTGTCATTCTGATGGAATTACTGTATATGGGCTGGATGTAAACTGACACTCCTGATGTATCACAATTAACTGTCAACTAACAGTGTTTGATGCATCAAAGTAGCAGCTAAGGTAGAGGCCATCCATTTCCATCACGTGTTATGTAAGCATTTGTCAGCAGATCACGTGAGGACAAAATCGTGAGCTTGAATAGGACACGTCTTCATTAATAGGAAATATATTACTTTCTCGCTGCCTCTCGCTCCCTTTGAGACCGTTCCCGACTCTCAACAAACTCCCTTATATCTGCAAGTATGTCCAGAGGGAGAATCCTATGTCCAGCATACTTTCTGGCAGCCCAAACTGCATCCACACCACTAAGTCCATAATAATATGCTGAAATGAAACGGGCAGAGCGATTGGCATAGCTATTTATGAGATTTAGCATAGAGATCAATATATATATAAATAGAACCCACTCACCGAATGATCTGTAAGTGCGGAACATCATCAAGGCATGCTATCATGTTTTTCTCCATTTCATCGATGTTGGTTGTCCGAGGAGAACTGCGGTAGTGGTACTTGGCTGCACCCCAGTACATCTCTATGAAGTTACATTCACAAGATGGTGTTCTTCTTTTCCGGCTGTTCTCTCTCTCCCTCTCTTCCTCTCTCACTGCCTCTTGTGCCTTTTCCAGGAAAACTGTCCAACTCCCGAGCTCCTCCTCTGTCTGAATCTCGTCAATTTCTATGAACTCATCACTGCCAGTTTCCTCATCCACCTCGAAATCTGGCAGCTGATCTCCGAGATCAAAAGACCATGTCAATGCGCCATCTTCTGGTGCATGTGAATGCTGGGAGTGATTGCTATCGCAGTGGTGAATGTCCTTGGCATGCATCACATCAGCTTCTCCAAGTTCTTCAAGGACATCTTGAATTCTGACGGAACGAGACTGGGCAGCGGCCCCACGGAGGTTCAAAATTCGTGCTCTCGTTGCTTTTGACTTCATAGGCATCGTTTTGTAGCAATTAGAGACCAAAATGACTGCGAAAAATGAGCTCGCGGCGCGTCGAACAGGTAGCTTACGTGATCACGTGACTGGACAAATTCTTCGACATCATTTTTTCGAGATGACTCCAAATGGCCGGAAAATGACTTGGGAACATTCAGAAAATGCCCTGAAATTTTTTATCTTAAATTTGTTACTGCTCTATCATTAATATATATATTAAGAAAGTAGCTTCAGGGAAATGTTCTATATACATCTCTTCATCATCCTCTGGCAGTATTTTCAGTCAGTACCCCGACGTGGTGGAAGAGATGCAGGTCGAAAAGTCAAGGAAATCTGCTTACATAACACGTGATGGAAATGGATGGCCTCTACCTTACAGGTGTGTGCAGCTTGTAATGCTGTTTGGTGTCATATGCCATGTCATTGGGGGTTTTGCAGAAGGATTTTGTAATCTCGCTATTCAGACGATGCTCTTGCTTGTGTCAGGAGCGATGGCAATGAACCTGACTAACAAGGATTCCGATGGTAATTCTATCCTTGACACAAATCAAGACACTATTCTGAACCAAATGCCATCTAGCCTTTATACTGCTTTGAAGGCAATGAATATCGATGGCTGTACCATGATGTATGCTGTATGTCCAGACTGTAACAGCTGCTACAAACCAACATATACCACTACTCTTTCATCCCATCCCTCCTATCTGACTCATTGCCAGAACATGATCCCTGGATCGTCGGGACGTTCCTCTTGCCATGCGGGTCTGCTGAAAAGTGATGGTAAACCGAGGAAGCTGTTCCTAATGGCCTCATTGGAGGATTATATTGCGCGTACTCTTGCTGACTCCCAGCTAGAAAACTTGTGCGATGCGGCTTGCGACCAAGCTCTACACTCACTTCAGCAGCCTTCCGACCTGAATCGAAACATTACAAATGTTTTTCAGGCTGAGTTCATGCGCCACTTCAAAGGCCCTGATGGTCAGAGGCTTTTCATTGATCGAGGTGATAAAGTCCACCTGGCTTTTGCACTGCAAGTGGACTTCTTCAATCCTAACAGAACAAGGAAATGGGGAAACCATGACTCGATCGGGCTTATCTCGATGGCCAATCTGAACCTTCCAGAAGAGATTCATTATCGTCCCGAACATATCTTTCTGGCTGGTATCATAGCTGGTCCTGATGAGCCTGATGTTGATACCATCTCCAACTTCATCCGGCCATTGATCGACATCTGCAAGATTGCATGGGAATGTGGCATTCACATCTCTCAAACAGCTTCCAGACCAGACGGTCGTGATGTTGAACTTGCTGTTATCTTGTCTGTGAATGATTTGCTTGCGGCTCACAAAGTATCAGGTACTGCCAGCCATGCATCACACTGGTATTGTACAGTCTGTGAAGGATATGGCATCTCGACCATGTACGATACCTGTTTCCACAAATGGTGTCATAGAGATGCTCATGAAATGCAGCATTGTGCCGAGGCATGGAGGGATGCTTTGACATCAACAGAGCGAGAAAAGCTGTTCAAGGATCATGGTGTATGCTGGTCTGAGCTGTGGAGATTGCCGTATTGGGATTCTACTCAAATGCTTGTTATCGACAGTATGCACTGTGTCTTGGAGGGTCTTGTTCATTATCATTGCCTTCATGTTTTGGAAATTGATATTAACAAGGTGGGTAAAGCGAGAAAAATGGTCCCCACTTTCGATTACCCCTGGATCAAGTATTCTTTGGACACAACCACCGATCTGCAATGCCCCATGAAGCATGATAAGGAAATCTCTCATATTGGCCACATCCACAGGATGTTGGAACTTCCACTAGGAGACGGACTGCCGCTTGAAGACAGAGACACTGTAGACATTATGGTCGAACAGCTAGGTGCAAAGTTGAAACAGAAGAATGCTTCACCCCTCAAATTTGTCTGTCGCACACTCAACTTACCAAGGACATACAGAAAGAAAGTTAAGGGCTCTTGGAAGCAAGTTGAGGTATCAGCAAAAGATGATCTCATAGATTTACTCATCGAATGGGTGCATTTTAAAATATCTTGTCCCTAATTCTGTGTTGCTGATCTCAACATTAGCGTCTTAAACAATGCATGACATTGGGCGAAATCCACAATGTACGATCTGTTGATAAGGCAACCATTGAGCACATCCAAGCAGTCATCAAGGATACTGCGACTCCATCATGGATCAATTCTGTCCCCGCTAATTATGGAGTCGCATTGGCAGGTACCATCAAGGCAGATGAATGGCGTACGCTGAGCACCATTTACCTTCCTATCGCTCTCGTTACACTATGGGGTGACGACGATGGTCATTCACTGGCAGAGGGTTCTAGATCTCTCGAAGTTCTGGACCATACCATGGCGCTCTTTCAAGCCGTGACTATTGTCTGTCGCTACACAATGAACCTTGGCCGAGCAACAACATACAGGACAATGCTGAAACATTGGGTTGATGGCCTATATTCAGTTCACCCACATACAAAGAATCATCACAAGAGACCAAACATTCACGTGGCCTTCCATCTGTACGATTTTATCCTCGCATTTGGACCTGTCATGTCTTGGTGGTGTTTTCCCTTTGAGCGGCTGATCGGGACCCTGCAGAAGACGCATACAAATAACCATGTCGGTGGTACGTGATTCCTTTCTCTTGCTTAAAGATCGATCTCAGATTAAATTAGGTGACTTGGAAAAGACAATCCTGCAGTCATTCCTGAGGGGTGCTAATCTTCGCCGCCACCTCAATAGGCCTAATTGTCCTCAGTTGATATGGCAGTTCAAGATTCTTTTTGACAAAGCTTTGCCTCCAAAGAACCAACAAGAAACAACGTTCACTGCTGATCCCCCATCGGTGAGACAATTATCGCATGCCTACTATACTTATCGCGGAGTTACATTTTCCCACCAATCAACACATCTCGGGGGAAGCCTTGTTGCATATTACCCTACAACGAAGCCACAAGATCTTGTGGTGGGATCCATTCAAGAGATCAAAACGGAAAGTGGACAAGTCTTATTCACAATCAAGCATCAAGCGCCTCTTCCTGTCACCAAATTTGATCCCTTCAAGCGCTATGTGGACTTTCCTGCTACAACATATTCTTCAAAAATGGTAGATGGCCCTTTGGATTCGATACATCCGAGTCAAATTCGGTCGCATGTTGCTCGGTACGAGTTCTCACATGAACGTGCCATTATCATTGATCTGTGCAGGGTAGGCTTTCTCATCTCACTATTTCCATGAGACTCACTCGCCTGTCGTAGGACTAATATCATTGGCAAGATTAGAGTACGCTGGCGCATTATAATATTATAATATAGTTATAACAATGTAACCTGTATTTCATTTCCGCCATCGGACACAGCGGGGGGCTGGACATAAGCTCAGCCGATATCCAGCTTATTCTGAGCATAGGCTGCATTTAAAGTACACCTAAATTTAAGATTTCAGGGCATATTTACCATTTGCAAAAATCTTCTTTGCTACCATTGTTTTCCGAGCACCTGAAATCCGGGTCAGAGTTATTGCTTTTGGTGCCAATTCTGACATCATCTATATGATAGGGTTTCGCTGCCCCTGAAATGTGATCCTGAATGAGTGATTTCGGCAAAAGTCTTGGGCTATTTTACACGTATGTTTCCGAGCGTCCCGAAAGCAGGTGTTAAACCTTCTGTTGCGGGTCTAATTTAGGCTCTCCTTGAACCTTTGATAGTATATATAGTTTAAGGAAACAAATTTATTGTTTCTAAATCTCATGTATCTACATAACAATAAAACGAGTTTAAATTTCTATATTCCCGGTGTGACGCTCATGCCAGTACAGATCTCCATTTATTCGTACAAGGACAACTGTGTCCCTGAAGGCACTATCTCTGTAGAAGTCGTGGATGATGCTTTGTGTGCTCATGTAAAGGAAACATTGGCTGCCGAAAAGCAGATCTCTGAGGAGAGTATATTCCTGTGGAAGGTACCGTCATCTCTGCTGTGATCGTTCCTATTTTTTCATGCTCCAAAAGCCACGTGAGCACCTAAATCCGATTCGTGTAGGGTCCGCTGACCTGCGGGGCCGTCTGCTGGATAACAATTGTCGACTGGATGGATTCTGTGACGAAATAATAGACACAGAATTAGTCCACGATGCGTTGCTCACGAGTGATAACCATCATCAGGCAATAATGACTGCCATTGTTGCTGACATTACTCCTATGGAACGAACAACGACATTGCGCAAGGCAAGCTTGCAGAGCAACATGATGTCCTTGAGGTGCTGGGTAAAAGTGCGTCGGTCTTCACTATCCTGAAACATGATCTGATTAATTCTGCACATGCAAAGCTCGACATCGTCTTCAAAAATGTGGTGTCATGGTATGGGCGTAATATCATGCAAAAATTCACGTAGGCACAAGTTGCATTTTTCCGGTCGCAAGTTGGTTATTAGCCACCAAGTTCGCTTGTATTGTTCCGCAAGTTAGTAATTTTTTTTCGCAAGTTTGCTATTGGTTATAGCTTTAGAATAAGTAAGGCCTGGGCTGTGATATACAAATTTCTGTCCAGTCGTCCGGACACCTGACATTGGTTATGAACCATATGAAAACTAACATTCTGGGAAGGAATATGGTACCTACGCCGTTCAGCAGGCCATGTGGTGAACCCTTGAACTCTCTAAAATGTCGTTCTCAGTACGCCCAATTGAGCTCGATCTATCGCTGTCTTGCAGTACTCCGAGCATTCAGATCTATAAGGGAGTCAGTGGACTGTCCAGACTGAGCAACTTTGAATCCAGAGATCAAACACCGAAGGGACATGTAATCTGAATTCATCATTGAATAAGCGATGGGGAAGTAGGTAAAGATGAATACGCTAGACGAATTTGGGCCATTAGTATGGCAATAGCTGAATGACTGGTGTCAAGCACCGAAATAATGTCGGCCGGTTCAGGAGCCACCTCGTCCCGCTCCAAACCCACTCCCCAGATCTTATTCAGAGATCTATGGTAACAACTGATGCTGATGAGTATATCACTATAGGAAAACACTTAACTTGCGGTGCGGGCGTGAACTTGCGCACTTAAAAGTAACCTGTGACTGGGAAAAACCTAACTTGCGTTCATCGGATTTTTTGCACGCTATTACGCCCATATCATGGCTCCATCCAAATGCGCTAAATCAACCAACTATCTCGACTACCAAGGCGGTGTCACACCAATCCTCGACGGTCGTTATGCTCTGCGGCAGACACCAATCCCTCCTCCGATCGAGCTCTATCATCGCATCTTTGCTTACTTCCAGGCTTGCAGTCGCGACGAGTCCCTGCACATTCCAGTTCACGTCGTTTAACTCACAGCAGAGCTCATGAGTGCCTCTCAAATATCAACCCAAGATTTCCCGTGTCAGGGTTCGACTAGGAATCTTTTGCTGCAACTCAACCGTCCAGTTTTAAAAAAGCTCAACCGCAACAAGACGAATTCAGCCCATATCTTGCAATTCCGACGTAGATCCCCTCCCACGGTAGCGGCTGGTGTCATATGAGAAGAAAGGGTAGAATTGGGATGGAACGGCGAAGGTTTCGTCGATAATGGGAAAAATATCGCAAGAACACCATTTAGACGATAGCGTAGGTGCGCTGTTATCCTCATGTCGATACTCCCTGAAAGAAGTGACGGTACGTGTGTCCCTGGCCGTCTAATAGTGCATATAGTCAGATTTTGCGAACTTAGAAAATAGATTCTATCGCTGCTTTTCGCGCCCATCGGAGAAGGCGAGCATTGTGATACAATGCACCGAAGTGTACGGTGGGAAAATAACGGTGATAGTCCGTCTCTCTGTTGTCAGTATGTGAAGTGCATTTTATCGTAGTAACTTGATGTTCAAGTTTTACCCGTTTCACCTATGATAGGAATTGTTTGCCTTGCATTTGGGCCCCTCTTACTTTACAGAATCATAGATGGCTATGTTTACCTCTTCGTACATCTTCTATCATACTATATTGAAACTAGAGCGGATTTCCGTTGTGTTGAACGCCGGATCCGTCGTCAAAATCCTTCTGAATTCTCGGCGTCAAGACAGCTATCCTTCAGCTGTCTTTAGGCGGCTCCTCCTGTATGTATGTCAGACTCGTAAGATCACAGAATAAAAGAAGTACTGTCGTACCTGGGACCAAAGTTGTGTGTTCTTACGTTCCCCAATGGCGATTGACGTCTGTTTCTCGTCCTTCAACTTGTGGTCATTCAACTGACCAATGAGGGCATCATACGTCTTTCCTTTCAATTCTTTTTCTTTCCATTCCTTTGACTCGAGAACCTCAATGAGTGCCTTCGTGAAAACCCCCCTGGAAACGTCCTCCTTCTTTATCTCCTTCGCCTGCTGATACCCTTGACATGCCGCCAAAAGGACATGAGACCCCATTTTAGGAACCCAGTTGTCAGATATGCGGTTCTGAAAATCCCCACATTTGGGGCCTCCCTTGTCGAATTGGAACATAGCTTCAAGTGTAGACTGCAGCCGGGTGGTATGGCGCTGTCCTACATATGGCGATGTAAGCTCATTTCTGGGGTTAGACTCGAAGGATGGATTACCGTTTGTATCCCCGGAGAGGGGTGCTTTACGCTTCTCTTCTCCGGGCTCGATGGCACCAGGTATTCCTTGTGTGATACCTGAGGAATGACAGCAGTCGAGAATGACGGTGATATGAACATCTTCAGAGATTTCGGAGAGAATGTCGTTTATCAACCGGTCGCCAATGTCGTGGATGGTCCCGTTGCCATTATTATCGGGTGTGCCGCGGTCAGAGGGGCATAGAGCCAGACTGGAACCATAGTATTGGATGGTCCCCTCGTCGTAATAATCTGAGTTAAGGTAGATTGAACCGTGTCCGGCAAAGTAGATGATAATATTGCTGATTTCCTTTTCCTTTTCCTTAAGCGTAGATAAAGCGAGAAGGGTGTTAATGATATTCTCGCGGGTGGGATCCTTGCCGATGCATTCGCCATCTTGGGGACGGAGAAGGCACTCGATGTGATTGTTCGGGACGTGTAGGGTCCCCTTCAAGTATTCCTTCATTGCATTCGCATCGGCAACACATCCGGATAATTGAGGAGTATCCAAATATCCGTCGATACCGATTAGTACCGCCCAAAATCGAGAGTCATGGTCGGGTTTTGGCTAGCATTTGAAATGCAGTGTGTCAGTACTATAGCATCGACGTTGATAACTAGGGATGTGTACATACAGACAGCTGGTCTTTGGGTGGAGTGGTTCCCATGTCGGAAAACTGGGCTTCTGTAGAACAGTTCACCGGATACTTGGAGATTTAAATACTGAGTACCTTTGTATTTGACATAGTAGGAGTGTCGTATGGAGACACAGATACGTTAATTCCAACCCCAAAGTCCACTTCCAGCGCTGCTAATCCATTTAGAGGTAGTAGAATACATTATTCTTGTGATTGATTTATCGCAAGGAAGCGCTACCGCAAAAATCGGTCGGAGAGGCTTGGGGAAGGCCATTGAATACGAATATGTATTCATATGCATTATTTCGATTCCGCCTTCCCTTTGTTCGGGAATTACCTCACAAACATGAAATGCAGAATGCTGCATAACTGTTAAGATTCGATGAGATCGTTGAATATGGTGAACTTGGTAGGTTCGTCAGATTCAGATTCATGTAAAGACAATGTATTCAGGTCTACCGTACCTTACACCATTACGGCTATACGAGTTATGGGTCAGCCATATAGAAAAAGATCCTAAGGTATGGTACGAACTTTGCTCATATGCTGTACCACATCCATGCCGTACAGAGTATACGGGGCTCATATTGGACAACAGAAATGGAGTAGGTAAGTTTTATTATTAAAATAATTTGATTTATAGCACTCACCGTGTACAAACACAATTTTAAATTTTATGTTCTTGTGCGACAACAGTCCAAATATGGCACCGTATATATGTTATCCATATCCACCGTATGTATGGGTATGGCAGAGATTCCCAGTCGTGGATCTGTCTAGTTTGAGACGCTAAGATTTGGAGATCCTAATTGGATCTTGAAAAGCTCCTGCGAACCTGCGAACCTGGATAAATTTGGCCGAAACCCACTATGACGTTAAAGGGACTTTGACAGGTAGTATGTACACTAATGATCTTCGGCCCTGAAGAATAAGAAGCTATCGTGATGCGAGGGTAGAGCGATCTAACCGGAAGTCTCCATATGAGCACAGGATCAGCAACGGGAATGTACGACCCCAGAATGACGCCGCCAATTCATTCTTTGTTGAATGTCCGGACTACTGAGAGTCGAAGGATGAGCGAAGAGGAGAGATTGATGCCCTAAAGATTCTGCTACAAATAAGATAAATTTAGATTTGATTTAGATTGCAGCCGCAACAGTGACAGACTGTTACTATGACTCACGGCTTAGAATAAAACAAACAAGGTCTTTTATCTCCATGTTGCAAGGAAGGAGCCGAATCGTTCACCACAGGCTAACCTGAGAAAGGATGGAGATATGAACGGCCCAATAGAAACCCGTAACTTATATGTTATGTTAGATAGACGCTCATTCATCCGATAGCTTGTGAAGATTTTATGCCATTCACATCACCAAAATTGTAATGGTAGAGTAGTTTAGCAGGCTCATGTACGAACTCCCTTGCTTGAAACACGGATGTGTCAAAGCCATTGAGTGACGCTTTTTTAAGTCATGAGTTATTTAGTGAAAGTGAAATAGATGAGAATATCAAGCCACTAATATAGAAAGTTGAAATTCTCAGGCTATGACTCTAGAATACAATGCAAGCCTTGTTGCGGAAAGTCTCGCCAGACCTAAGGGTGGAGACAAACAATGCCAAAACGAGGAATGCCATCGTGACCTTGAACCCAACGCCCGACGTGCTAAGCCCTCGATTTTGGGGATTCATGTCGATGAAATAGGTAAAGGAGTCGCTGCACAGTGATACACACATACACCGCCTTCGATGTACATCGCACCGGCTTTTGGATGACGATTTTATTACAGTGACAGCTAGTACAAAGACTTGGGAGGCGAAGCGACTTCCCTGCGAATTATCAGCTCCAAGGCTTCATCTCAATCCAAGCCTTGAGTATATCCTCCCCTGAATGCGCATGGAGTCCAACGCCATCCCGATCCATCCTCTCCACCATTGTAAGGCCATGGACAAAATCGAAGCTTGCTTTCGTTGTTCTACGGCTGTGCCGGTGAGGAAAAGAAAAAACTTGGGGCGCTATAGCCGAATAAGACCTGCTGTCTTCATGTTTTGAAGGAAACTATTCAGATGAAGGAGACGCGAGGTATGTGCCAAGATCTTGCATGACGCCGACTCATTGATGTATTTCTTTCACGTCCAGCAGTCCGACATATGACTATAACCATCAATTTTTTCAGCTCTTTCATTTTATCTTCTGGACAATGACACCGGCTGGAAACCCCGAATTCATTGGCATTGTTTTCACGTTGGCAAGAACTCGTACGTGATGTACCCTAAGTACACATTATACTGTACATGTATACCAGGCTTCGCTATTACGATGTTACCTACTGCAATATCTAGATTCTTCCTTTCGGCTCATCCATACAGCTCTGAGTTCTACGGTGATCTGTTCTAGAAATAACGGTTGTGATTATACTTTCAAAGATTCAAAGGCGATGTGATGGTGTTCCGAAACGCCATCGACGATCTTTCCCGTGGACGGACTTGCATTGCCCGACCCTATCCTCCTATCCTCTATTAACTGAATCACATCAACTTGTTTTCACTTCCCTTGCTATTTTTTTCTTTTCATCTGTATAAACAGGAAGTAGCACCATAGCTGTGTCGATGAGATCGGGGCGCTTAAAGAAGGCATAGATTCGGAACTTGGAATGGATGACGTTTGGGTTTTCTGTGGCCATTGGGCATTGACTCTTGTACATTCTGTATTTCTTGAATACAGTCGACTCAACATGTTACCATTGTTCTGGAGTTCGTAAACCAGTAATCCTAAGCACAGATTGAATACCGACTGCTGCATTTTCCAATGCGGCGGCATATAGGTGGGTCGATTGAGAAATTTCGTGAAGGTGCGCAGCATTAAGGTCCATATATCATACAGTACTCATTCAATTCCTTAGAATTAAGCGCCTAGCACTTCAGTCATCTGCCTAGTTCATGGCTAAGCACATCCCCGTTATTGATAACAACCAAGTCGCTGGTATTGATATCCTCGCCACCCATGCTCATGCCGATATTGAATTCTGAGGAAGCGCCCTGTAACTACGAGTCACCATTGCGGGCTAGATTAGTTCAGTCTGAATTCATTTCTCAGGCTATTGTACCAGCTAGGCCAATTAAGTCCACGGGAAAATATACCAGCCCGATACCCGTTGCCAGCGCCTACTACTCATCCAACAACATCGTACTATCGCAACTGGAATCCTGAATACGTGTCAACAGTTCAATGGATATACACATAATAACAAGAGGCACCGTCATACCTGATACCAAGTTTGTGCATCCTTTTTTGTTCCAGCGATAACGGTATTCTGGTCTACCATCCAAGGTTAATCCTGAAGGAGATGGATGTAATCTGTTGGTTTGTAGTTAACCGACTTGAGAGCGGGAATGAGCGCTTGAGTGAATACTCCAATGTAACCCTGACCCCTGGTACCTCTCTCGCAAAGTTCGTCCTGAAACGCTGCTAGGGCACCAATGTCAAACTCCCATGGATATATATTGATGGGAGATCTCTCAAGTTCTTATGGGCAGTTGTAAAGAGATATCGAATGGAGCTGCCTGACATTGACATGATGTTACGTACTCTTCCTATATTTCTCGGGTGATGCCGACGGGATGGCAGGAATGAAGAATGGAGATCATTAGGCGTCCCTTAGGACGAGATATTTCGGAGAGAAGTGTATAGATTTCTCGGTCGCTGATGTCGGGAACTGACAGACGGGTGGTATGATGGCATGGTATCGATGACGTAACGACCGACGGTTTCTTTGACTGCTGTTGAAACAGCAGCATTGCTAATCGTGTCTGAAGAAGTATATGGCGATATTGTCATCATTTTGTATCCAAAAATAGGTAGAGAGATAAATGGGTATGATCTTCCGGGACGCTGAAGTCTTGGATCACATATTTAGCCATTCCTTTGCACCGGACATGTAACCGCGTAGGGGCTTGGATAGACACGTGTTAATGTCGGCGAGAATGCGCTAAAATCGAGGAGGGTTTTTATAGAGATATCCATGCTACTTGGATATTCAACGTGTTCGTATTGACATAATCTTACTAAGTATCTCCTGCAAATTCGGAAACTTCAACACTACCGCGTGTTCCTGACAGTTGAAAAATTGAATTGGATTTATTCTGGTGCAAATGTGCGCCATTTTACGAGATCGTGTTCCCGCGCTCGCATCGAAGGCACCTGTCGTACTACCACAAAAGATGAGTAAGATAGATGTATCAGAATTGTATCTACTCAGTGTCGAATCGTAATGACGGAGTGGCAGTAGGAATACTCTCATGCTAATGTACTTATCTCACTTGTGCTTCCCTCAATTCCCTTTCAACGTTAATTGTCTGATAAGTCAGTCTCCGACACGTTTCATGGAAACATGGGGTTTGTAGATTGCATTTACAACGTTTTCTATCTTCTGATCTCCTGCTGCCATCTAAGCTGGGAACTCTTCCCTGAAAAGCACAAGTTACTCATCTAGCTTCATTTTATCAGGAGCAACCGTTTGTGGACGATCTAATATAATTATGCCGATGGCAGGGATTTATCATTCTGTTCGACCATTGGAGTGTGAGTAGCGATCCAGGTAGTGTATATGGTAGTCGGGTGCCCATGTCCGAGTCTACATCGTCTAACAGTATACTACTAACAGCAACTGCAATCGCTATTCAACTGTGTGGAGAGCTGTACTTAAATCACAGCCCCGTCTTCTGTCAGTGACTGTCAGGGTGCACGGGGCGAATAATTGTCAGCTGATCTACCACCCCACAACGATACCAGGCTGCGGGGCCCAGATGTGGGTGACGCTGGCTGGATCAACAGATTTTATTCCCTTCGATGCGAGTCTGTGTAGCACCGTAAAACGATCAGAAATCTCCAACAGCCCATGGATGAAGACGACCGCATGAGCGTATTCTGTAAGCAGCACAATAACCACGAGAGCCGAGAGTTCGTTGAGCAGGTGAGTGCAATTTACTTCATCAACGACATTCGAGGCGATGGTTAACTCCCGAATAGAGAGAGGACCGTGAATAATGGATATGAGAAAGGATGGTATCGACGGAGATGTTTCCTGCAGAATCAACGTCGTAAGCGCTGGTAGCGTGAGCCATCGTCACATTGATACTCCTAAGGTTACTACTCGCGCACGAGCAGGGGACGAAGCTTGCTCGAGGGAAGGCAAGGGAGGGAGATCTGCCATGAGTAGTCGATTCCTCGCTGGTGCTCTTATCACCTCGGACGTCGTGTTTGGGGTGTGCGCACTGTGCAGGGATATACGGCTCAAGATAACCGATGACCTCACGACTTTTTTGAGCATGGAAGCGCCACGGAGGCCGATTAATTGAAAGGTAGTTTGGTGCATTCCGTGAATATCAACGGTGCTAATCTTGAGCAGGGGACCGGGGTGTAGACGAAGAATGGACACTTTTGAGAAGGAATACGAGGTTCTATAGAGTACATATGAGTATGGTATAGTGCTGTAGGTACAGTCAGTTATGATGTTGTGGAAATATGACGAGAGTATACGTACATCTCAGTGGACAGATGATAGCCGGACGCTGAGATGCCGTGACAAAAAAATGGGCAAATACGGTAACTATCGGTAATCTAATTATTGTCCGTGGCTTGCGTTCAACGCTCGCCGAGCTCAACAGCTAAGATCGTAAAAGGCTACGGTAGGACTCTTCTAGTAAGAGAAGATGTACCTCAATTCTGAGAGATCTTGGTATGAGTGAATTGGAACTGCGGTTGGTGGGCCGTGGCTTCCATCGCGGCAATGATGAGATGAGGAGTGCGAGAGTGTGAGAGGTCGAGAGGGTCGCGGTGCTTCTTTAGGTCACGGATAATAGGCATGTACCGGTGGGTTGGAGCTGTAATGGCAATGCTTGCATATGTTGGAAAATTCCCGACCTTGCGGCGTAGTTGCCCCGTGGGATGTTGATGCTTAGACAAGGAAGGGATAAGGAAATAGCGCACCAGCGTTTGCGTACTATAGTAAAAACCCACGGTGCCCGATGCTGGTCCAAAGAAGAGATTACATTATTGCCGTCGCTAATCCGGTCGATATTGGAAGAAGATTTTGGAGAGTAAGTCGTTGGGAAGACGCCGGTGAGGAGCGGTGGTGCTGTTGTAGTCGGCTATCTCCCGGTTTGTCCTGTTTCGTAGAGATACCAAGTAATCCATCGAGTCCTCGAGACAATTGATTTGACGATTGATTTCGTTTCCTAATGCCTCCTTTTTTGCGGACATTGCAATCAAGCTACACATCACCCCATCCAATTGGATGTCATTCGTCGCTAGGTATTTGAAATGGTCGGTATATTCGGTGGCTTCTAGTAGCCGTCCCACTGTCTGGGATCCAAAGCGACATCTACAGCTGGAGCAAGGGCATGGTAAGGGCATTGCGGGAGAGGAGGAGGTCGTTGTCGTTGTATTTAGTTGTGATGTCCCCTGCAATCACGCTACGAAGAAGTCAATATGCCCCCTTGGAAGCGGTGGTCGTTCTAGAAAACTGGAAGCCAACAACGCGGCGTGGTGATGGCGGATCAACGGCATTTTCAAGGTCCGACGCGACTCAGTCTCCTACCACTACCATCATCCCACTGAAGTGTGCACCTCTCGACCTATTGTACGTCTCGGCCATGGCCAGCTCATCGCTCAGTACCTATTCCCTGACCCAGCGCTCAATCATCGAAAAGGAAAACTGGTGATACGGACCTCACTGGACAGATGCGTCGGCCTGGGTATCGAGCATTCGAGAGATACTAAATGCAACACTGCAGATCTGGTCCCTGAGCGAGCTGGTATAGAATATTTAGCAACTTCGGAACACAAGGACGACGTATAACCCGGTGAGGCCACGGCATTGGACATGGCGGCTGACGAGTGACCCTAAGCCCAGTTTTAGGTGCACAGAGCAAGATATCACCCTGGCAGAGGATACCCCATAGGCGGCTGCAGATACAGATACACAATCTCTTTGCCCGTCTGCATCTCTCTGTCACCTTTGAGGCGCATATAGTCGGGTTGTACCACATCGTTTAGAACGTCGTATATCCTTCCAAAAAGCGGTCGTATGGGTACAGTCAACGCTCAAGGAGTGCTTCGTTCAATGATTGGGTAGCACCGGTAGAAGGGCATCAACGGAGCTTTATGATCGTCCTGTCGATTTTATACTTGTGCGTCCTGTATATTTCCCTATGTTACATGGTAGCAGAGGAGGAAGCTTGCGTACTTGGACAATCCGTACGTGCTGCGATGTCCTCTTCGAGATATTCATCAATCTCTCTGTTGTAGCCTTTTGCAATGCTGTCATCTATCCCATCTTACTGCCCGCTTCTAGCTGATATAGAACCGTGGGGGTTTATTACGTTGTTCTATATCAACTCGCCGGACTGTCGATTATTCGCAACCACCCCCCGAAAGAAAAATCGTATATTTCTCCGGTGACCAGAGTATGTTTTAGTCCTTCTGCCTATATACGTGAGTACTAACATTAGACTAGACACACCTCAGGAAGAATTGAGAGCAATAAAAGTTGCCGGCGAGACTGATATGATCATGGACACGACGAAGATGGCAGTCACGACTAGTGCACTCTATAGGAAAATATGGAAGAGATGTACGCGTATCTCCACCCGCCTTTCTGCGCTCATTGGCATCCGTTAAAGTGCATATAGTTGGCTTTTTTGGGGAACGCGTATCTCATTTTCGAAAAGAACCTTAACGACGTAATGTTGGGTGGGACCAAGACTATTGAGGATAATGGCGATGGTCCACACCAGTAAGTCCATCCATGACCTGCCCGTATGCGCCTAATGAGGTGTATATATAGCCAGGTTTTCACATCGGTACCTTCCTCAGGCAGAATCATACGAATCGAGGGGCATCCGCAACTGTGGCTCTGGAAGATCGATTGCTTGCTTTCGGTGCTGGTGCGTTCTCTCATCAATTCTTCGATTGGCTTTTTCTCACACCGTCGTAGATACGGGACCATTTGGGTGGTGTGGTAACTGATCTGCTGTAATTCGCCGACGAAGAATAACCGGTGGCTGGTATCTGGAACTTTATCGCCACCAACGCCACCAACGAGATCACCAGTATCTCAGCGCTCAGATCTCAGACGTCGTCGTCGGCTCCGGACTCTGGCGTATCCTGAATGGTGTCAAGTTTTGACGCGTATCGGAGACTGTTCAATCCCTGCCTGCTTGTGCATCCGACGCATCAAATTTGTAGCATATCTCACCGAATTCCGGTACAGAGTTGGGAGATCTCACGAGTCGAAGAAGGTACTTAGGCGTACGTAATATGAAGTTACACCGTAATATTCTGCCAATCTCATCTGTCGGTCTCAGTAAAGTGATTCTTCCTGCAGTTAGCAAGAAGTCGTCGTATTTCCGTTGAATATAATAAGAATCACGGTCTCGAAATCTATGCGGCCAGTACGTACCCGCTATGCACCATACGGCGCAACTGGCTGTAATGAAAAAGTGTCTTAAGGGGAATTATTTACCTAATACACGGCGCTTCCATGGACCGGTAACTGAATCCTCTGGTAAAGCATGTATCCTGGCTATTTTTCGATAATCGTCTTTTATGCGCTTCATCAGACACGCTATCTCTGTAGTATCAGCAAGGCGGACGTCGCAATGGAAAACAATATGCCTTTCGCGTATTTCCTGTATCACTTGCAGAATCGATTCTAGTTATGACATTTGCGCATTTCTCTCTGCTACAGGTATAGGATAAGCTGAAATTTAAATGCTAGGACATATGTTTTCAAGCAATATGTCATGTTCAGATTACTGTAAGGATCTCGGTCCTTCAAACGGTGCTATTATGAGGATACCGGTGCGCTGAATGTGTTGATGTGGCATCCCGGCACCAATCTCTGTTCTTCGCCACAATTCGTCCAAGTACTATCAAAGAAATCTCTGAAGGTGTACATTAGCATGCGGACTCGTCACCACGGTTTCCAGACTTGGGCATCGCTACAGGCACACTGTATGTCATTCAAAGGGTGGGGTTGATCATTTGCAGTTCCCTGATACCTGCGTTTATCGCGGTGAGCCAGACGACGGTGGAATGATGAATCTTTATCCATATGAGTGAAACCGCATTGTAAAAGTCTAGCAGTTTCAATGCACCTTCACGAAGATAGAAATCGGTCCTTGCCCCACACGTCTCCGGGCTATCTCTAAATACCCTTTTGCCTTCGGAAATCCGTGTACTCGAGAAAGAAACGGGATTGTAGTGATTCCAGGCTCAGCATGGACAATACTGTAGTATTACGACTGGATGTTCATATAACGCATAACGCGGCACCCTGAACTGAGCTTAAGTCATATTATATAACGCGTAACGCTGGGTCATGAACATGTTTCTGGGGAAACACTATTTACTTAAATTTTTTTTTGCGTGATTTCTGGCGAATTTCTGAGCTAATTTATGCCTCTTCTCTGTCCAAAATACAATCCACCACAAGCTTCAGGGACATTTTGTGCCGATTCATGAGATGCCGCATAGAATTGTCCCAGTTGGGTTATGAACATGAACATATATTATAATCTATAACACGTCACACTTGGTATTGAACATGAACCCGGGTGAACCTAACGCATAACGCATAACACCCGGTGAACATCCGGTCGTAATATTACAGTAATTCCTATTCAGCAAAATGAATGGAAGAGAGAGTACCAATGGCCCTGGACAATGCAAGTGAACATATGGGAAAGTTCCAGGTGTCTTGAGCGTCAGTGGAATAGCTGTCTCGCTGCGTCAGAATGGACTTGGTGGTTCAGTAAAAGGTCGGAGTCCGAATCGTCGAGTCCGGCCCGTTTATGCCGCTCTTAGGTTTTTATCTGTCATCTTACCATTTGCTATGTAACCCTGCATTGACTTCCTGGCCCTTGCCCAGCACGACTACTGCATGAACAGAAGCACCCTGTCAGTGTACGCGAGTTTGGCGCCTTTGTAAAGACTCGCTCCGATATGGAGTCGAACTTGGGTGGTCCTGCATGTTATCATCACCCAGCTTACCGCGGTTAATCGTGATAACTCCGAGTCGGGACCCGCATTTTGTGGTCCACGAATACTCTACGCTCGAACGATTCTCTGGTCAGATTCAAAGACTTTCAAAAGACAAGTAAGTCTTCTCTTTTGGTCTAAAATTACAAGCACAACACGACCTAGATTGACCGGAGAGCAGGAATGCGTTATCCACTGGTGTATCGGCTACATTTTCAAGTTGATACAAAAAAAGGTCACTGTTGTCTGATTCACCGAATTTGAATCCGCACTGAACTTGAAAGAAATGAGTTCTACTCACAGATGATTAAGTCTGACAGATGACCGAAACATTGAAAATTCGTACTAGCGCATCACGGCACCATTCTCCTCACTTAGGCCCCTTGTGTTTACAGGTACAAAGAGTCTCGCACGAGGCGCGACCTCTAGAGTGTCTAAGGCAGACTGATCCTTAATACCTGCTTAATCTCTTGAAATGTTTAACATAACGATTAGAAGATCGCTGGTTTGGTCAGATGGGTAATTTTGGTGAAAGCTCACAAGTAATATCAAATATATCATGCTACTTATTTAAATGGATACGACATGACGGTTCGGTTGCCGTTGCGAACGTGGAAAAGAGAAACATACTAGGTCGATTTCACGGCATCAGCCTGCGCCCGTTTTTTGGGATGCATAATTTCCTCGCAAATGCTCCCACCCCACAGTGTGTCCGCCGAAGAGTACTATCATTCTTACAGTCTGAATTCTCGACACTCGTTTCCGATTACACGGCGCTAACTATCATCCTAGAGTTTTATTCCCCTTTCGATGTGGCGCTAGCCTCTGGGACCGTGGCCAACCTTTCGCATCAGAGGAGCAGAACCTTTCCGTTTCTGTATTGAATACTTTGAAAATACTGTCTAGATCTATACCCCTCTCCCCCATGGTAAACGGATTCGTACGGTCCTGCCCCATCGCTATAACTTGTTCAAAGGTGATTTCAATATATTCGAGTATTATGTCTCTGTCACCGAACCATTCCATAGATTTAACCATCGTTGAATGATATCCAAGGTACTGAAAGAAATGTATTCACTTGTCTTACCTTGTTAGTCAGCAAATAAGCGCCGTACTGGTTTCCCGAGAAGCCCATAATCACGCGAGAACAAGCGGCCCGAATGAATCGGCTGAACCTCAATTCGGCTGGCAAGTTGGTCAGCTTTCTGCTCTGGAGTACGAATGAAATACGGCGTTTTCAAAGTTCCAACTGACGACTGATAAAACCTCCTTCCTTCCTTCCTGCGATGATCGTCTCTTAGACATATTCAATCTATAGCGCATCCACCTAAATTCAACATAGAAGAAAATCTGCGACTGAATTTTCTGAAGTAGTTTACGGTGGGAGAGTCGAGATAGTAAGCATGCAGTTTCAGACCCTGAACGGCTTCGATTTTTATTTATTCAAAAGTACTGAAGATTCATAAGCGAAACTCCCAGTTACCAGACATTCATGAGGGCCATTGGTCCTGTGCCTTGAAGCGCGTATACTTTGGTTCCCTGTTCATTTGTGCATGCTATATACGGTCGTGGTGGAAATGAGAGGTCTCTTTATTTTGATGCGGTGGGGGGGTGTGAAAATTTTAGGGTGCTCATTGAAATTGCGCAGATATCGCTGACGCTGATCAAGCAGCATGAAACGGGGGCAAAGATACGTCAGGGTTGAATCAGTAAGAACAATATACAGCCAGGTATGACATTGCATAAACCTACCGATACATGACACGTATAACAGCATCTCTGGCATATGACTTATTTTGAAAGAGGTCGGTGCCTACGATAATAATGGATCGAATAAGAGGCTCTGAAGCGCTGGAACATGATCATATGCCCTCAATAAAGTGTATAATTAGCGCCATAATACAGGGGGAATGGTTCTCACTTTCAAGCGCCTGTCAGTATCGGATCCTGTATGTTCGCCGAAGCGCTTCTTCAGCCACATGCAGGAAACGGATTGAGAATTCTGATGTGCAGAAAGGGAAACGAAGATCATTTAGATCTTGCAGGTGAACACAAGTTGAACCGGCGCTTTAATGCTTAGGCGCCAAATGATGTCCGGGAGCAGAAACCAATGGGGAATAGGGAGTAGTGAACGTATGATACCTGCTGCAAAATGTATGGTCTAGAATGTCCATTGAATCAAAACTCTATTGATTTTCACTATGGATACGGTCTGATGTTATACCGGACTGATAGCAACTCGTCAGTAAGAGTTGAAGGAGGTAGAATGTGTAAGCACGGGGCTGACATGAGCTATCCCCCCTCTGTCGCTCAGTTTGAGTGAAGATAGATAAGTAGGATATATTAAACGATGGAAGAGAAGCAGAACACTACCGGTGACCCAAAACCAGATGATCCATTCATGCAAGCTAACCTTCGGTCAACATCTCATCTGAAAATGCCGTGCGATAATGCACTCTTTACATAACTGTCACATGTGAACCAAGCTTATTATAGATTGAATGTCGCGACAGTGATTGGACATTGAACTATGTGAGGTCGACTGCGCAACGTAACGATACCGTCAATGCCAGCAATGGAGATTTATAATCATTCTTCATACCTACATACCAGTTATGTGCGTCCTTGTGGCGCCCAGCTACGACCTATATCTAAGATAAGATAAAGGTATGTGGCTCTTTTCTTCAACCGACCCGAGTTGAGCATGTCAAGAAGCGCAGTTGTGATAGGGCCATAAGACCTCCTGTCCCCTGCCCCATAACCAAACCCATACGTCTTGCACGCTGCGAAGATTACACGGGATCCCATATCTGGGCGACATTCCTGAACCTAGATAGATTGGTCTTCGTGGAGGATAGAGAGACGCCGTAAATCTGTGTCTGCAGAGCGAACCATGCTGATACATAAAACTTGAGGAAGTGAGGGAATGGCGCGCACTGCTCGCCCCCGATGATATCGAGTATGGCTGATATAGTGACAACAGTCCAGGATGACGGTGATGTGATGCCCTTTTTCGAGACATGTCTGGCTGTAAATGAAGGAACAGGGTAGGCACCAGGTAAGTCATCGGAGTATTCGACAAAGAATTCCTTGGAGAGGCCGAGAAGCAGTTGAATACCGTCTCTGGGAACGCAGTCTCGGTGAACGTCGACCAAATAATCTCTCATTTCCAACGCGTCCGACACACAGCTATACAACGGACCACATATATATTCGTCGCTACCGATAACGACGGCCCATATTCGAGAACCATCCATGGCGTGATGGACTTAAAGAATTTATGATGAGCGTGGATGCTACCAGGAGTACTATGTGCATACACAAGGGTTCGCTTTCTCGTTGTCGTGTTGTCCGACAGTAGAGATGGGCTTGTTGATCTCAACCAAGGTGTGTTACTGCAGCTTGACATCGGCCAGACGACGAAGGTCGGGGCCTGAGGAATCTGCAATGAGGGTTCCAAACCAAACAAGACTGTTTTTGTCATCTCCAACCATGACGGGATGTTGACCTGGATATAGGGGCAAGGCGTCCCGGAGATCTAAAAATGTCGATTCATCTTCCAACTGATCGGACATCAGAGTACGGAGCGACGCATCGGTAAAAAGACCATAGTACGTCCCATCCTGTCTACGAAGCTCAGTCGCTGTCTCATGAATACGACACGCCGCCAACAGAACATGGGATGAAAAATCAGGCTTCCAGTCGATCCTCCGGACAGTGTCAGCCTCAAGAATACTATCTGCAGCATTCTTCATGGTATCCAATGCGTCAGGGTTCTGCAGAGCCAAGGTGAAGCGTACTGTCTCCAGAACCGTCCTCGCAACCCTTGCCATACTACCTGAGTAGCAGTAGTCAAAGATGACGGCGATACGAGCAGGCTGTACTGTTTTGGATGACCAGTTTTCTTATTTATAGCTCATATCGTGTTCATCACAGTCTACTCGTTGGAACAAGATTTTGACGAGCAAATCGTTCGGAAGATGGGGGATGTCGATGGGGAACTCTGATGTTGGCAATGGTTATCCCCCAATATGTACCCAGCAATCCATCGAGTCCTCGAGACAATTGATTTGACGATTGACTTCGTTTCCTAATGCCTCTTCTTCTGCGAACATTGTCATGAAGTTACGCATCTCCTCATCCAATGGGAGACCGTTCATCAGTAGGTGTTTGAAGCGATTGGTATATTCAGTGCCTGGTAGCAACCACCGCATGTCCTGGGATCCAAAGCGACATTCACAGCTGGAACAAGGACATAGTAAGGTCACTGTCTGAGAGGAGGAGGAGGCCGTTATCGTCGCTGTAGTTCAGAATGAGGTAAAAGTCTCCCATTGATCTTGTAACCTGAGTCAAGAATCGGACGCCGGTGAGCAAAGCCCAGTATTACTTACGTTCGGTAGCGACGGCACGTATTATTGCATGAGTGAGACGTAGGGTAATCAAAGATTTCCCTTGGACCAGAGCCTTGCGCGTTACACTCAATTTTGGGTTCTAACAAAACTAGTGCTGCAACGTCCAGCTTGGGGGGCCCGGCATGGGCGGGCCGAAGTTTGCAACGGCCTTCTCCGTCGTACAAAAACTGCCGGGTTGCGATATCCTCTGTAATTGCACTAGAAAGAGGAGACAAGGACTCGGAGTCTAGTATATGCCCGTAATACCAGAAAACTTTGGTAGCCAACAACGCGACATTGTGATCGCGGATCAATTGCATTTTCAAGGTCCGACGCGACTCAGTCTCCTACCACCGCCGTTCCTTATTGGGACCTGGCGCAGGTAACACCACCACCACCACCACCGTCATCGTACCGCTCGACACATTGCCCGGCTCGCCAATGGACAGTTCGTCGCTCAGTACCTCAGTCCCTGACTCAGCGCTCAATCATTGAAAGGGAAAACTGATGATACGGACCTCACTGGACAGATGCATCGACCTGAGTATCGAGCATTCGAGAGATACTAAATGCAACACTACAGGTCTGGTCCCTGAGCGAGCTATTATAGAATCTTTAGCAACTTCGGAACACAAGGACGACGTACAACCCGGTTCGGCTACGACGTCGGACATGGTGGCTGACGAGCGACCCTAAGCCCAGTTTTGGGCGCACGATGCAAGATATCACCCTGGCAGAGGATACTTCATAGGCAGCCGCGAATACACAATCTCTTTGCCCGTCCGCATCTCTCCTTCACCTTTCGACGCGTAAATAGTCGGGGTTGTACCGCATCGTTTAGAACATCGTATATCGTCGTTACACTGCACGGTTCGTTCAGGTGTATCCTCTCCGGAAAGCGTCTCCCAATGACACTGTTAGGGCTCGAGGACTACTCGTTCAATGTTGCTAATAGAAGGGCATGGATGGTCGTTTTCTTCATGGATGGTACGTGCGTTTTCCTCACTTTTTGGACTGCGTTCATTAATCGTATTATAGGCGGTGCTGCAAATTTTTATACCTGTGCATTCTGTATATCTATTCAATTTTGCGCCCGCTTATACGACCTTTTCACAGTTGGTCCCCAACATTCGAGACGGTACCACTGTGGGCTTGCTCATGAACTTGTACGTGCTGCGATGTTCTTCAGATGTTCGTCATTCACCGTGTTGTAGCTGTTTACAACGATATCACCTCCTCTTATCCAACGACTCGCTTCCAACTGGTTTAGCTCTCCTGCAGACGGTAATTCCAAAGACCCTGTTCGATCTGCTTTTACTAGGCTGATTCGTACGGACTGACTGGACTGCCGACTACTTGATATGGTACCCGAGCTTCCCGAAAGTGTTGAAAGTGGCATATCTCCCCGGTGACCAGAGTATCAAAATATTTTGCTAGGGTGAACCTTGCGTGATTGGTGCAAGATTGGTGTTGACGATTGACGGGAAAGAATGAAGGGAAAGGAAAGGAGGCTGTTGCTCGTATGTTCTTGTGTTTATCAGATCTACGATGCCGGCTGATATTTATCACTGCAGGCGTTCAGGAAGATAGGCCTGAAAGTAAATTCGATCGATTGGGTATCCTCGTAGAGAATGCTGAAATGGGACCCTGGGAATACGACAAACTGGAGGATTGGGAGAGAACGTACGTGGTTTGCTCTTCTCGGAATCTTGCTTACCTTTCAAAATGTGCTGATTAGACACCGACTTTTTGGTCGTAATTGATGGATGAGCATAACGGTATTCCCCTTGACACCGACCTCACTACGAACGAGGTGATGGATGCAAAATAACGCGGAAACGATACGCTGAGCAATTGCGATCTCGCCAAGAGGACAGCATCGATGATTTTGGATCGTTTCGCGTCTTCTGATGCTGCCAGTCGCACCGATACCTCCTTTTTGGGAGACTTTGAAGATTTTACATGGCTCCTTCATCCTCAATAGTCTTGCATTGACCAAAGGCTATAATACAGGCAGTCAACACATCCACCTTTATGGTACGCCGGGGTGCAGGCGTTGTATGCGGTCCGGTTCGTCCGTTATCACATGCACATCCGGACGGGACTTGCCAATGGGAATTTAAGTTCTCCCTTGCTTACTAGCGACCTCATTCTCTCTCTCGGAACCAGCGGCACGGTTCCGGCGGTTCTCTGCATCCTTCAAGCTCGTCTTTCTTTCTATTGGCTTGGCTGAATATCAGTCTTCTGACCATTGTTCCTCGGGATTCGCACCGGCGGTGGGTGTACATTCCTTGTTATGGCTCTCCGACTGATCGTTATCGTTTTAGCTCTTCGACAGATGCCGATTTTAGGCTGTTCTGATTAGTATCGATATATATTGACGTCCTTTACATGCTTGTCTATCCTGCTGCTCCTTGAGCGTGTGGTAATATGTCACTGAGGACCTCACCATGCCTGAATAATAGATGTTGAACATATCCAATGCGAGTTTGGCGGTTAAACTATCCCCCGTGACGGTGAGTGCACCCCAGCACGCGTCAACACGATCCTATCGATTGCAGCAACACTGGACCGGGTGAACGGACGTTAATGAATGAGAAATCAATACCACCCTCGCTCAAATCTCTCGTGAGAAAGGGTATCTAATTGTCATGATCCTCGACTGCTGCTATTGGGGATGCCATTCTCTATACTTTTCTGATTGAAGCATTGCGTACTATCCCGACACTCCTGCGCGCGCTGTCCGAGGGGTAGGCCTGGCGCTGCAGATGAAATCTTCCCTGCTGAATCGGTGTCCGTATGTGTGTTTGCACGTATTGTCGACGGCGTGTTAGGAATGTGAATGCATGAAGAATGGGGTGCTCACATATGCACTTCTCCGCACTTTTTGGTTCCAGAAGTTGCTAGAGAAGTCGACACATGTCAACCCTGGATATGTACTACCAGTAGGTACGTCGGTAGTATTACATGGAACGATCCAACGGACCCGAACGCCAAGCATGGAGCTAACTTTCGAAACACGGGTTGTCCCATAGGGGAACGCAGGAGCACAAGAATCTGGGGTTGGGGGTCGTCTTCTCGTGTGAAACGGAACGCTTTAAATAAAAGCGTAGACAGAATAATAATATTGGTCTTCCCAAAGCTTATTTTTTCCCGCATAGTCACCGGTTCCGCACAGCTAGGAATCCCATATATCAGCTATATCTCGCTTCAAGTTGCATACATATGTAAACTTATGGCCTCCAGTACACACTCCCAGTACCAAGATAGCATTTTCACTACACTGCACATCACCAGTCGGGAACATCATCACGCCAGCTTCTTATCGATATGCTTCGAAACTTCTACCTCGCTGTATCACATCATGCTCATGCACATGCTCCGTCTTCGCGGAGTGTAGATTGGGAGCCAGCTTTAGCATGCCATCTTGAACATGCGAGCCAATGAAAAGAGGTGTTCTCCACACGGCACTCGAGACGGAACTATGAAGCTTCTCACTTATAAGTTGCGAGAAAGGATGGATTACAGCTCATCCCCTACTGGCTTCTTCTAAAGTGCAACTACTCATATCCCCCTTCACTCAGAGCGAACGCAGTAACGAGGAGCTTCACAAGTATGCTATGTCATTTCTTGAAGAATTCCTAGAATCCTAAACAATCTCCGAGGAATACAATGTTCCGATTCTTAGATTTGATATGGATGTGGCTCCGTGACATCTACGGTCGAATCCTTGGTAAAGTGAGTGTCTTTCCTATCTTCCTTTTCAATAGATACACTAGTCGTACCAATATCATCTGTGATCAGCGTCTACCATTCGACAACCGCAGTGCGATCCTCGTCCCTTCTCCCAGTCATAATATCTCAGTCGTGAGTATATCTGCCTTACTGTGTTGCATGCGATGTCCATTCTCACCTTCTCCTAGATTAATCTACAAGAAGAAATCTCCCGTTTGGAACAAGCTGAGATAGACCTTGCTATGCGATATGGGATGATGGGTAATCCTATCGATTCTGTGGGCGTTCTTGGAGAGGCAAAAAGACGGGCACTTTCCGATAAGAACAACGAGTCTTTACTATCAGAGTTGCAACAGCTTGACAGACTCCTACATCTCCGGCTGAAATGCAATTAGAATGACCTTCCCTTCTCTCCGCGTAAGTGTGCATTTCACTCCACATTTACCCCATTTTTATGAAATATACAGCCACCACATCGCTTTGATACTTCATCAACCTGGTCATTTATGAGTGGTCCCGCGCCATGCTGGGATACAAGCTGGAAGTCGGCGCGAAGCCGACTTGATAGATGGATTGACCGATATAGTAACTATGTCCAACACTCTCGAGTACAGCACGGATTGCTTCTATGATAATTATTCCTTCTGTAGTTATGTTTCCATGATACTTAGATATGTTTAAATGCAGTTTTATTTAAATAGGGATGAAATTTAGTACATTCAACAACTACTTCATTTATTATTCTGTGCTCGAGCGCCTGAGTATCTAGTACACTATCATTCATATATATATACATATTACAGAAGCTAGAAGGTTTTAAGGCAATCTAGCGAAAGACTCAAGTAGCTTCTCCAAGCTAGTACCATCCCAGTTTTGCACACGCTCGAGCAGTGTCACCATATTTTGTTTTAAGGTCCGCATGTAGGAGTATCTTGTTCGACATGAGGCCTCAATCGTCATGGTCGACCACAGTTCACATAATTAAGTTTTAAATAGTATCTCTCGAATGGTTAGATTGAGAGTCTGAAACGTACATCAATGCACAAGCATTCGGACAACAAATGGAACTGCGAATGAACTGATTCTTGTGAGCGCTCGGCCAAAGGACAAAGAGCAGCAAGAAATGTTTCCCAGCGGATAATGGGAACTTGAGTAAGCTTCAGTGTTGGGATTTGCAACTTCAAGCTTGTACTAGAAGATTCCCGAAGCTTCGGCTTACTCATTTGTCATGATACTTAGATATATTTAGTTACTTTTGGTAGAATATTCTAGATACTTTGTGTAGTATATAAGGAGCTCATTAGGAGCTCTAGTAGCTAACAATTCAGTATTATACCTACTGCAAGCCTCCCACTGCAATAATTCCAACATTCAGTAAGTAAGCAAACCAAACCTGTATAGCCCGAAAATTCGAGCAGCATGAAAAACAAAAATTGATACAAGGTCATCACTCCCATATAATCACCGAAAATCTAATCCTCATACTGCAGTCTTCGGAAATTACATGCCTTGTTTGTCAACAGAAAGTATCATGGGGTAAACGAAGTATGAGAAGGAGAATCACAATTGCGAAATACCAAACGACGCACCAGGATTTCGACAGTGAGATAAAAATACCAAAATATAACACAAGGACATCAACACAGCCTGCAATACTTTGACTGCGGAAATGGGAGCATTTAATACTAAGTAAGCCGGGGATCTGCTCGACGGTGAACACACTGGTTCAGCGTACCTCTATGTCCTAGCACAACCTTTGTCGTCCAGGAAAAGACGTTCATTTGTACGTGAATGTGTAGGACACTGGTCACCGGTGAGATATATGACTTCGAACACATGTTTGTCGATGAAAAGTACCGGCTGGCAAAAGAATCAATGAGGATGATAATTACAAAACAAAATTCAAATGACGTACAGATATTCTTCACAGTAAAGTAAAAAGCTCAAACTGTCGTACCCACCGATGGGTCCGCGCCGCCTGGGACATGATTAGTGACTATGGCAAAGATGTGGAGAAAAGCCGCACCAGAAATGATGGAGTTCTGGTCAAGTGGCGAATATCGAGCCATAACTGTACCACTTGCTACCGCTTGCCGGTGAGGACATACAAGTTGATGAAAGAAGGCAATCTGGTGATATTTTACGTCGAAAGGTGGAGAATTTAAGGAACGAAGAGATCATCTGAAAAGCGTTGTAGTCAGTATATCAGGAAAGAGCTCAGGACTTGGACTGGTTCACCTATTCGACGTCTGTACTGAATACTAAACGAAACACTGAGTAGTCCACCAGAGACAAGTACACGATGGATTGAGCAGTGCGATGATGGCAGTAGACGGAGTCCCGTCAGATCTTGATACTGATCTGTAACCACAACGTCGTCTTGTCCTTCGTTACCAGCTCTGACTGCTTTCAGGTTGCACCTTTTCTTCTGGTGCTCCTATTTAGGCAGAAGGACCCAAACTTACTCTGATAACCGGAGAAATAACGACTGTTGACTTTGAACACTTTCGGGGAGCTCGAGTAGCCCTTCAAATAATCAACAGTCCAGCGAGTTCGCACGAGTTAGCGTATTAAAGGCCAATAACCAGATATCACGGGTCTTATATCAGATGGAGCGGGCAGTGAGATGGGGTGGGTGACTCTTGCAGATGGCTATACATAGCGATTAATGAATATCTCAAAGAGAACATCGCAATACATACGAATTTCATAAGTAAATGAGCCTACTACTCGACATAGGTATAGATCTTTAATGGGTTTAGCGGTTTCAGCTGCTCCAAGGACACCGAACTTGATGGGCGTAGAATCGGGCTGAGGCACAGTAATTAGCAGGACGCAGCATAGAGATTCTTCCCGTTGTCAGCGCTACAGCAGAAATTGTATCATTAGACTCCTTCTTCAAGAATGAGAAAAATAGTGACGTGGTGAGCAGCTTGGATTGTGAGAGGATTGTGTCTTGATTCGGCTTCTTATATGCAGGACATCTATTCAGGGATCCACAACTTGGTTGTCCCTAAGGCAAAATCTCTGTAGATAGACTGTGTGAAGATCCTACGAAGAGGGAACAGGTAGAAAAGGCTGCGTCGCAAATAACTGGATGCAGTAGGAATCAGGGAAACCGGTGATAAACCGAGATTGATCGGACCGATGTGCCGATTACCACGTGTAGTATTCCTCACCGCCACTCACGTCACCTTCCTTCGCTCCTAACTTTAAACTATGAAAGCTAAACCACCACGCTCATGCCACTACAGATCTCCATTTACTTGTACGACGACAACCATGTATCTGAAGGCACTATCGTTGTGGAAGTCGCGGATGATGCTTTGTGTGGTCATGTAAAGGAAACATTGGCCGCCAAAAAGCAGATCTCTGAGGAGAGTATATTGCTGTGGAAGGTACCGTCATCTCTGCCGTGATCGTTCCTGTTTTTCATGCTCCAAAAGCCACGCGAACATATAAATCCGATTCGTGTAGGGTCCGCTGACCTGCGGAGCCGTCTGCTGGATAACGATTGTCGACTGGACAAGTTCTGTGACCAAATAATAGACACGGAATTAGTCTGCGATGTGTTGCTCACGAGTGATAACCATCGTCAGGAAATGATGACCGCCTTTGTTGCTGACATTACTCCTATGGAACGAACAACGACATTGCGACAAGGCGAGCTCGCAGAGCAACATGATGTCCTTCAGGTGCTGGGTAAAGGTGCGTCTGTCTTCGCTATCCTGAAACATGATCTGACTAATTATGCACATGCAATGCTCGACATCGTCTTCAAAAATGTACGTGGCGGCATGGCTCCATCCAAAAGCGCCAAATCAACTGACTACTTCAACTAC
This sequence comes from Desarmillaria tabescens, assembly GCF_030435595.1. Lineage (NCBI taxonomy): Eukaryota > Fungi > Basidiomycota > Agaricomycetes > Agaricales > Physalacriaceae > Desarmillaria > Desarmillaria tabescens. The sequence goes on from NW_026848317.1 coordinate 744,572, forward strand.
CAACGCGGCGTCACACCAATCCTCGACGGTCGTTATGCTCTGCAGCGCACACCAATCCCTCCTCCGATCGAGCTCTATCATCGCATCTTTGCTTACTTCCAGGCTTGCATCCGCGACGAATCCCTGCACATTCCAGTTCACGTCCAACTCACAGTAGAGCCCCTCTCAAATATCGACCGAAGATTTCCCGTGTCAGGGTTCGACAGGAATCTTTTGCTGCAACTCAACCGTCCAGTTTTAAAAAAGCTCAACCGCAACAAGACGAATTCAGCCCACATCTTGCAATTCCGACGTAGATCCCCTCCCACGGTAGCGGCTGGTGTCATATGAGAAGAAAGGGCAGAATTGGGATGGAACGGCGAAGGTTTCGTCGATAATGGGAAAAATATCGCAAGAACACCATTTAGACGATAGCGTAGGTGCGCTGTTATCCTCATGTCGATACTTCCTGAAAGAAGTGACGGTACGTGTGTCCCTGGCCGTCTAATAGTGCATATAGTCAGATTTTTCGAACTTAGGAATAGACTCTTTCGCTACTTTTCGCGCCCATCGGAGAAGACGAGCATTGTGATACAATGCACCGAAGCGTACAGTGGGAAAATAACGGCGATGGTCCGTCTCTCTGTTGTCAGTATGTGAAGTGCATTTTATCGTAGTAACTTGATGTTCAAGTTTTACCCGTTTTATCTATAATAGGAATAGTTTGCCGTACATTTGCGTCCCTCTTACTTTACGGAATCACAGATGGCTATATTTACCTCTTCGTACATCTTCTATCATACTATCTTTAAACTAGGACGGATTTCCATTGTGTTGAACGCCCGATCCGCTGTCAAAATCCTTCTGAATTCTCGGCATCAAGACAGCTATCCTTCAGTGGTTTATCGCCTTCACTGTTTCACTGGCTCCTGTAAATATGTCAGACTCGTAGGAGCACACAATAAAAACAAGTACCGTCATACCTGGGACCAAAGTTGTGTGTTCTTACGTTCCCCAATGGCGATCGATGTCTGTGTCTTGCCCTCCAACTTGTGGGCATTCAACTGACCAGTGAGGGCATCATACGTCTTTTCTTTCAATTCCTTTTCTTTCCATTCCTTTGACTCGAGAACCTCAATTAGTGCCTTCGTGAAAACCCCCCTGGAAACGTCCTCCTTCTTTATCTCCTTCGCCTGCTGATACCCTTGACATGCCGCCAAAAGGACATGAGACTTCATATTAGGAACCCATTTTTCAGATTTGCGGTGCTGAAAATTGCCCCATTTGGTGTCTTCCGGGCTGTCGAACATGGCTTCAAATGTAAGCGACAGCGGGGAGGTATGGCGCTTTCCTACATATGGCGATGTAAGCTCATTTCTGGGGTTAGACTCGAAGGATGGATTACCTTCTGTATCCCCGAAGTCAGCTTCATCCTGTTCTCTGGGATTGGCATTATGCGGTATGGCACCAGGTATTCCTTGTGTGATGCCTGAGGAATGAGAGCAGTCGAGAATGACGGTGATATGAGCTCCCGTATCTTTGGATATTTTGGAGAGAATGTCGTTTATCAACCGGTCGCCAATGTCGGGGGTGCCTTGGTCGCGGTCAGAAGGGCATAGAGCCTGGCTGCAACCAAAGGATTCAATGGTCCCCTCCTTGTAATAATCTGAATTAAGATAGATTGAACCGTGTCCGGCAAAGTAGATGATAATCTTGTCATCTTTCCTGATATTGTTCTTGGCAGGTAGATTGCGAAGTGTTTGGATGATATTGTTGCGGGTAGGGTCGTCGCTGGGGTCGCTATTGGGGTCGACTCTCGCAGCGATTTGGGAGTCGTCACGAAGAAGGCACTGGATATGATTCCCCGGAACGTGTAGGGTGTCAATTAAGTACCTCTCCATTTCATTCGCATCGGAAACACATCCGGATAATTGAGGAGTATGCAAATATCCGTCGATACCGATCAATACCGCCCAAAATTGAGGGGGACGCTGGCATTTTAAACGCAGTTTGTCAGTACTATAGCATCGACGTCGATAACAAGGGATATACACATACAGACTGCTGCTCTGGGGTTGGAGTGATTGCCATGTCGGAAAACTGGGCTTCTGTAGAACAGTTCACCGGATGCTTGGAGATTTAGATATCGAGTACCTTTGTATTTGACATACTAGGAGTGTCGTATAGAGACCCAGATGCGTTAATTCCAACCCCAAAGTCCCCTTCCAACGCTGCTAATCCATTTGGAGGTAGTAGAATACATCATTCTTGTGATTGATTTGAAGCAAGGAAGCCCTGCCGCAAAAATCGGTCGGAGAAGCTTGGGGAGGACCATTGAATACGAATGTGTATTCCATACACACTATTTCGATTCCACCATCCCTTTGTTCGGGAATTACCTCACGAACATGAAATGCCAAATGTTGAATAACTGCTAAGATTCGACGATGAGATTGTTGAATATGGCAGATTGATGTAAAGACAATGAATCTAGGTCCGCCGTACCATACCTCATTACGGCTGTATGAGTTATGGTGTCAGCCATATAGAAAAAGATCACAAGGGTGGCTTTGCCAGTATGCTGTACAGCGCTCATGCCGTACAGAGTATATGGGACTCATTGGACAATGGCAATGGAGTAGGTAAGTTTCATTATTAAAATAGTTTGATTTATCGGATTGACTCACCGTGTCCAAACCCAGATTTAAATTTTATGTTCCTGCGCAACAACAGTCCAAGGATGGCACCGTATCTATGGGTACGGCAGAGATTCACAGTCGTGGATCTGTCTAGTTTGAGACGATAAGATTCGGAGATCCTAATTGGATCCTGAAAAGCTCCCGCGAACCAGCGAACCTGGATAAATTTGGCCGAAACCAACTATGACGTTAAAGGGACTTTGACAGGTAGTATGTACACTAATGATCTTCGGCCCTGAAGAATAAGAAGCTATCGTGGTGCGAGGGTAGAGCGATCTAACCGGAAGTCTCCATATGAGCAAATGGTTAGCAACGGGAATGTACGACCCCAGAATGACGCCTCTAATCCATCCATTGTTGAATGTACTGACTCCTGAGAGTAGAAGGATGAGCGATGAGGAGAGATTGACGCCCTGCTACAAATAAGATAAATTTAGATTTGATTTAGATTGCAGCCGCAACAGTGACAGACTGTTATGACTCACGACTTAGAATAAAACAAACAAGGTCCTTTATCTCCATGTTGCAAGGAAGGAGCCGAATGGTTCGTCACAAGCTAACCTGAGAAAGGATGCAGATATGAACGGCCCAATAAAAGCCTGTAATATGTTATGTCAGATAGACGCTCATTCATCTGATGGCTTGTGAAGATTTCATTTCACATCACCGAAATTGCAATGGTAGAGTCGGTTAGTAGGCTCATGTACGAACTCCTTTCAGTGACGCTTTTTTGAGTCATAAGATAGTTAGTGAAAGCGAAATAGACGAGAATATTGAGCCACTAATAGAGAAAGTTGAAATTCTCAAGCTATGACTCGAGAATAAAAAGCAAGCCTTGTCGTGGAAAGTCTCGCCAGCCCTAGGGGTGAAGACAAACAATACAAAAACGAGGAATGCCATCGTGACCTTGAAGCCAACGCCCGACGTGCTAAGCCCTCGATTTTGGGGATTACTGTCGGTGAAATAGGTAAAGGACTCGCCGCACAGTGATACACACATGTACCCCCTGCGATGTCCATCGCACCGGCTTTTGGCTGACGATTCTATTACAGTGAGAGCTAGTACAAAGACTTGGGATGCGAAGCGACTTCCCTGCGAATTATCGGCTCCAAGGCTTCATCTCCATCCAAGCCTTGAATATATCCTCACCTGAATTTCTATGGAGTCCAACGCCATCCGGATCCATCCTCTCCACTATCCTAACGCCATGGACAAAGTCGAAGCTTGCTTTCGTTGTTCTACGGGTCGGCGAGGAAAAGAAAACATTTGTGGCGGTATAGCCGGATAAGACCTGTTGTCTTCATGTTTTGAAGGAAACTATACAGATGAAGGAGAGGCGAGGTATGTGCCAAGATCTTGCATGACGCCGACTTATTGATATATTCCTTCCACGTCCAGCAGTCTGACTTATTACTAATAACTATAATCATCGAGTTTCGCTCTTCTTTCGTTTTCTCCTGGACCACGACACTCGCTGGAAACCCCGCATTCATCGGCATCGTTTTCGCGTTGGCAAAAACTCGTAGGTGATGTACCCTTAGTGCGCATTATAATGTACCTGTACACGCGGCACAAGCTTCACTATTGCGATGTTACCTACTACAATACTATCTAGATTCTTCCCGGCGGCTCATCCACATAGCTCTGAGTTCTACGGAGATCTGTTCTGGCAATAACGGCTATGATTATACTTTAAAAACTTCAAATTTCAAAGGCGATGGGACGCTTGATCATAATGCTAGTGTTCCGAAACGCAATCAAAAATCTTCTCCGTGGACAGACTTGCATTGCCCTACCCTATGCCCTTATCCTCTATCAACTGAATCACGTCAACTTGTTACCACTTCCCTTATGAGTTTTTCTGTTCATCTGTATAAGCAGGAAGTTGCATCACAGCGGTGTCGATGATATCGGAGCCCTTAAAGAAGGCATAGTTTCGGACCTTGGAGGGATGCCGTGTGGGTTTTCTGGGTCCATTGGCCATTGACACCTGTACATTCTGGATTTATTGAATACAATCGATGGTTCAACATGTCACCATTGTTCTAGAGTTCGTAAACCAGTAATCATAAGCGTAGACTGAATGCTGACTGCTGCATTTTCCAATGCGGCCGCATATAGGTGGGTCAATTGAGAAATTTCGTGAAGGCGTGCGGCATTAAGGTCCATATATCATACAGTATTCATTCACTACTAAGCGCATACACATTATTGATGACAACAAGTCACTAGTATTGATATCCTCGCCACCGATGCTCGTGCCGATATTGAATTCTGAGGAAGCGCCCTATAATTACGAGTCACCATTTTCTGCTAGATTAGTTCAGTCTGAATTCTTTTCTAAGGCTATTGTTTTAGCAAGTCCATGGGAAAATATCCCAGCACGGTACCTGTTGCCAGCGCCTACTGCTCATCTAACAGCACTGTACTATCACAAGTGGAATCCTGAATACGTGTCGGCCGCTTCAATGGATATATATACACATAATAACAAAAGTTGCCGTCAATACCTGATACCAAGTTTGCGCATCCTTTTTCGTTCCAGCGACAACGGTGCTTCTAGTCTACGATCCAAGGTATTCCTGAAGGAGATGGACGTAATCTGTTCGTTTGTAGTTAGCCGACTTGAGAGCGGGAATGAGCGCTTGAGTGAATACTCCATTGTAACCCTGGCCCCTTGTACCTCTCTCGCAAAGTTCGTCCTGAAACGCTGCTAGGGCACCAATGTCAAACTCCCATGGATATATATTGATGGGAGATCTCTCTCAAGTTCTTATGGGCAGTTGTAAAGAGATATCGAATGGAGCTGCCTGACATTGACATGATGTTACGTACTCTTCCTATATTTCTCGGGTGATGCCGACGGGATGGCAGGAATGAAGAATGGAGATCATTACGCGTCCCTTAGGACGAGATATTTCGGAGAGAAGTGTATAGATTTCTCGGTCGCTGATGTCGGGAACTGACAGACGTCTGGTAGATGGCATGGCATCGATAACATAACGGTCGACGGTTTCTTTGACTGCTGTAGAAGTCCTTGTAGCGGATGTTCCAAACAGCAGCATTGCTAATCGTGTCTGAAGAAGTATATGGCGATATTATCATCATGTTGTATCCGAAAATAGGTAGAGAGACGAATGGGTATGATCTTCGGGGATGCTGAAGTCTTTGATCGCATATTTAGCCATTCCTTTGCACCGGCCATGAAACCGCGTAAGGGCTAGGATATTTACGTGTTAATACCGGCGAGAATGGGCCAAAATCGAGGAGGGTTTTCATAGAGATATCCAGACTACTTGGATATTCAATGTGTTCGTATTGACATAATCTTACTAAGTATCTCTTGCTAATTCAGAAACTTCAACACTACCGCGTGTTCCTGACAGTTGAGGCGTTGAATTGGATTGGATTTATTCTGGTGCAAATGTGCGCTATTTTCCGAGATCGTGTTCCCACACTCTCATCGAAGGCGCTTATAGTACTGCCACAAGGGATAAGCATGGTACATATATCAGAATTGTGTCGTCAGATCATAGTGACGTAGTGGCAGCAGGAATACTCTCATGCTAATGTACTTATCTCACCTGTGCTTCCCTCAATTCCTTTCAACGTTAATTGTCTGATAAGTCAGTCTCCGACGCGTAGCATGGAAATACGGGATTTACATTGCATCTTTCTATCTTCTGATCTCCTGCTGCCGTCTAAGCTGGGAACTCTTCACCTGAAAAGAACAAATCACTCCAATCTAGTCTCACTTTACGAAGAGCAACTGTGAGCAGGCGACCGGCAGATTCTAATGTAATTGTGCCGATGGCAGGGATCTATCATTCAGTTCGACCATTGATGTAGGAGTAGCGATTCAGGTAGTGAATACAATAGCCAGGTGCCTATGTCCGTGTCTGCATCATCTAACAATATACTACTAACGGCAACTACAATCGTTATTCAACTGTGTGGAAAACTGTACCTAATTCACAGCCCCGTCTTCTGTCATTGGCTGTCAGGGTGCACGGAGAGAAGAATTTTGAGCTGATCTACCACCTCACAACGATACTGGGCTGCGCGTCCCTGGCATGGGTGACGCTGGCTGGATCAACAGCTTTTATTCCCTTCAACGTGAGTCTGTGTAGCACCGTAAAGCGATCAGAAATCTCAGACAGCCCCTGGGTGAACGCGGCCGCGTGAGCGCATTCTGTAAGCAGCACAACAACCACGAGAGCCGAGAGTTCCGTTGAGTAGGCGAGTTCAATCTGCTTCAACAATGACATTCGATGCGATGGCTATCTCACGAATAGAGAGAAGACCCAGAACGATCAATACGAGAAAGGACGCGTCGACGGAGATATCCTCTTGCAGAGTCAACGTCGTAAGAGCTGGTAGCGTGAGCCATCGTGCTCACAAGGTTAACTGCTCGCGCGCGAGCAAGGGACGAAGTTTGCTCGAGGGAAGGCAAGAGAGGGAGATCTGCCATGAGTAGTCGACTTCTCGCTGGTGCTCTTATCATCTCGGCAGTCGTGATTTGGGGTGTGTGCACTGTACAGGGATGTATGGCTCAGGGTAATCGGTGATCTCACGAATTTTTTGAGGATGGGAACGTCCCAGAGACCGGTGAATTGAAAGGTAGTTTGATGCATGCAGTGAACATCAAGAGTGCTGAGATCGTAGAACTCTTCTAGTGAGAGAAGATTTCCCTCTATTCTGTAGAGATCTCGGTACGAGTGGATCGGAACTGCGGTTGGTAGTTTCCATCACGGCGATGAGGAGATGAGGAGCGTGATAGTATGAGAGGTCGAGAGGGTAGGAGCTCTAATGGTGTTGTAGTTGGCTGTCTCTCGATTTATCTTGTTTCGTAGAGATATCAAGCGATCCATCTAGTCCTCGGGACGTTTTACTTCGTTTCCTAGTGTCTCCTTTCCTGTGAACATTGCTGTGACGCTACGCTTTCCCTCATCAAATGGAATGCCATTCGGTGGTAGTAGGTGTTTGAAGCGGTTAGTATATTCATTGATTTCTAGTAGCCATTGTATTGCCTGTGATCCAAAGCGGAATCCACAGCCAAAGCAAGGATATAGTAAGGGCATCACAGGAGAAGAGAAGGAGGGAGAGGCTGTCGTAGTTCAGAATGAGAAGTAAGTGTCTTCAATTGATCTTCTAACACGCAAGAATTAGACGGTGAGCCTGCTGAGTCAAAGTCTGGTCACTATGTATTATGCATTCGATGGTCACGGTACGCATACATGCATGTGTGACATGTAGAGTATTCATAGCTTTTGCTTGGGCCAGATCCTTGTTAGTTTTGTGCGCATATTCAAGTTTGGTATGGGTGGGGCGAAGTTCGCGGATTTCTCCGTTGCACAAAAACTGTTGAGTTGTGATATATTCTGCAATAACGGTACGGAAATGGGCCAAGGAGTCGACATGCCCGTTTGAAAGCGGTCGTTGTACTGGAATACTGGTAGCCGACGACGCGCCGCGGTGATGGCGGATCGATAACATTTTCAAGGTCCGACACGACTCAGTCTCCCCAGTCTCCTACCACCATCATCGCATTGAAGCGGGCATCGCTCTACCCATTACCCGGCTCAGCCATGGACAGCTCGTCGCTCAGTACCTCAGTTCCTGACGCAGCGCTCAATCATCGAAATGGAAAACTGATGATACGGACCTCATTAGACAGGTGCGTCGGCCTGAGCATCGAGCATTCGAGAGATACTAAATGCAATACTGTAGATCTGGTTCCTAAGCGAGCTGTTATATAATCTTCTGCCAATCTGGAACACGAGGTCGACGTACAACGCAGTGATGCCACGACATTGGACATAGTGACCGATAAGCGACCCTAAGCCCAGTTTTGAGCGCGCGGTGCAAGATATCACCCTGCCAGAGGATACGTTCATAGGCGGCCGCGAATATACAATCTTTTCGTCCTCCGTATCTATCCTTTACCTTCCGAAGTGCATATAGTCGGGTTGTACCAGATCTTCTAAGATGTCGTATATCATCATCATATCGCACGGTACCTTCTCTTCCACGGAAAGCGTTTCAAGGACACCGTTAGGGCTCGAGTATTACTTCATTCAACGTTGTAGGTGGAGGGGTATAGATGAGTGCCTGCATCATGGACGGACGGTACGTGGCCTCTTCCTTATTTTTTTCCACTGCATTCATTAATTGTATTACAGAGTGGTGCTGCCAATTTTACACCTGCGCGCCCTGTATATTTCCCCAATTCTACGTCCGCTCATACGACCTTTAGCATTTGGTACTCAACACTCGAGGCGGTACCACCTACAAGCACTCGGCGCGAATATTACGCGGTAGCAGAGCCGGAGGCTTGTTTATGAACTTGTACGTACCACGATATTCTTGAAATATTCGTTATTCACTGTGTTGTAGTTGTCTGCAACGATATCACCGCCTCTCCTCACACGGCCCGCTTCCAACTGGTCTAAGACTCGTGTGAACCTCTGGAACGATAACTCCACGGACCCTGTTGGGTCTGTGCTTACCATGCTGATCCATACGGACTAACTAGACTGTCGATCGTTTGATACTAATCGAGCTTCCCGAAAGTGTTGAGAGCGGCGTATTTCTCCGGAGAACAGAGTATGGTTTTGCTCCTCCTACGTATATATGTGAGCGCTCACTAGAATAAGGGTGCTCAGTTCATGCGCAGTTCCATTCAGCGTCCCAATGCTTGTGCATTGATGTATGCTTCGTACTGTCAATTTGGAAAGCGTATCCTGCGATTGTCTAAATAGAGTGTACGTAACATTTCATATATCAACTGCTGCACAACTGTCATTTTGGCTATTTAGCGATATCGAAGCTTGTCTCTTCAGTCTTACGCTCGTCCTAGGGTACCTTCATGTTGACCTATCGTCAGAGCTTCTATAAACATGATCCTGCGCTTGCATAGGCTAACGGCAGTCCGGACCATGCTATTCACTATAAACTTCGACCTTGCAACTACGCGATTCAGAAGCGCCTCAAAAGACTCCGATCTGATGGGATCCCCAAATACATTCGCACCCAACAACGTATAAAGCAACGAACTTGGACGACTCTTCATCACACCTTATCATGCTCCCAGAACTCGCGAACAATGGGTCGCAGACCGGGCCAGACCGATGCCTGCCGTCGTCACGGCAGACCTGGGTGGAAAAACAGTCGTCCCCATCGGAGCCAACACTGGACTTAGGATTCGAAGCCGCAAAGCATTTCGCTAAGGTGAACCCTGCGCAATTGGTGTTGACGGCAAAGAATGAAGCGAAGGGAAAGGAGGCTGTTGCTCGTATGTTCTTGTATTTATCAGATCTACGGTGCCGATTGATCGTTATCATCACAGGCGTTCTCAAAGAGACTGGATACACAAAAGCGGGATATGGATCATCGACGTCGCCAATTTCAGCAGGGTCATTGCGTTTGTTGATAGGGCTGAAAGTGAATTCGATCGATTGGATATCCTCGTGGAGAATGCTGGAATGGCGACCTTGGAGTACGACGAACTGGAGGATTGGGAGAGAACGTGCGTGGTTTGCTCTTCTCGGAATCTTGCTTATCTTTCAAAATGTGCTGATTAGACACCGACTTTTTGGTCATAATTGATGGACGAGCATCGTGATATTCCCCTTGACGCCCACCTTACTGCGAACGAGGTTATCGAAGCAAAAGGCTACAACACAGGCAATGAACACAAGTCACCTTGAGGTTGTAGACTCCCACATTTATGGTGCGTCGCGGTGTAAGCGTTGGATGCGGTCCGGTTTATCCGTGATTAGTGCACATCCGGGCAGGACTTCCCTACTTCTCCCTTTCTTTAGTGATTCCCCATTCTCTCTCTTGGAATCAGCGATACGGCTCCGGCGGTTCTCTGCATCCTTCAAGCTCGTCTTTCTTACTGTTGGCTAGGCCGAATATCAGTCTTCTGACAATTACTCCTCGGGATTCGCCCCGGCGGTGGGTGTACATTCCTTGTTATGGCTCTCATACTGATCGGTATCGTTTTAGCTCTTCCACTATACGGACAGATGTTGATTTTAGGCTGTTCTAATTGGCGTCGATACATCGATACATATTGACGTGCTTTACTTGCTTGTGTATCCTGCCCCTTGAGCATGCGGTAACATGTCACTAAGGACCTCACCATGCCCGAGAAACGGGTATTGAACATAATCCAACGCCACTTCGGCAGTTAAGCTATCTCCCGTGACAGTGAGTGCACCCCAACACGCGGCAACATCACCCTATCGATTGCAGCAACACTGGACCGAGTGAGCGGACACTAATGGATGAGAATTCGATGCCACCCTCGCTCAAATCTCTCGTGAGAAAGGGTATCTAATTGCCATGATTCTCGACTGCTGCCATTGGGGATGCCACCCTCCATACTTTCTGATTGGCGCACTATGTACTATCCCGACACTCCTGCGCGCGTTGTCAGAGGGTATGCTTGGCGCTGTAGATGAAATCTTCCCTGCTGCATCAGTGGTAGATTGCTGTCCGTATGTGTATTTGCACGTATCGTTGACGGCGTGTCAGGAATGTGAATGCGTGGGGAATGGGGTACTCACGCATGCACTTCTCTGCACTCTTTCGGTTTGAGAAGTTGTTGGAGAAGTCGACACGTGTGAACCCTGGGTATGCACTACCCGTAGGTAGGTAGTAGTATTACATGGAACGATCCAACAGGACCAAATGCTAAACATAGAGCTAACTTTCCAAACACTGGCTGTCCCACAGGGCAACGCGGGAGCAGAAGGATGTGTGGTTGGGGTCGTCTTCTTGCGTGAAATAGAACGCTTTCAAATCGCAAGACAATATCATAATATTGGTCTTCGCAAAGCCTCTTTTTGCCCGCATGATCACCGCTCGCGCACAGTTGGGAATCCCCTATATCAGCTATATCTCGCTCTAAGCTGCATACATATATAAACTTATAGCCCCCAGTACGCACTCCCAGTTCCATGATAGCATTATCACTACACTGCACATCACCAGTCAGGAACATCATCACGCCGGCTTCTTATCGATATGGTCCGAAACTTCTGCCTCACTGTATCACATCATGATCATGCACATGATCTGCATTTCGCGGAGTGGAGATTGGGGGCCAGCATTATCATGTCATCTCGAACATGTGACCATCAAAAACAGATGTTCTCCACACGACAGAACCATGAAACTTTCCAATTATAAGTCGCGAGAAAGGATGGATCCCAGCTCATCCCCTACTGGCTTCTTCTAAAGTGCGACTACTCAAACTCCCCCGACTAAGAACTAACACAGTAATGAGAGGGCTCGCAAGTACGCTACGTGATTTCTTGAAGAATTCTTTCATTCCTAAACTATCTCCAGGTAATACAATGTTCCGATTCTCAGTTTTGAGAATACGGATATGGCTCCGTAGCATCTACAATCGAAGCTTTGGTATAGTGAGCGTGTTTCTCCTATCTTCCTTTTCAATCCATACACGAGTCGTACCAACATCTTCCGTGATTAGTATCTACCATACCGCGGTGACTGCGGTGCGACCATCTTGCTTCACTTTTCCCAGTTTTAATATCCCAGTCGGGTCATGAATATACCTGCCTTACTGCATCATATGCGATGTCCATTCTCATCTTTTCCTAGGTTAATCCCCAAGAACAAGAAATCCTCCGTTTGGAACATTTCGAGAGGGACCTTGCCATGCGATATGGGATGATGAATGATCCTATCGATTCTGTGGGCATTTTTGCAGAGGCAAAAACTCGGGCACTTTCCGATAGGAACAACGAGTCTATATTATCAGACTTACAGCAGCTTGATAGACTCTTACATCTCCGGCTGAAACGCGACTAGAAGGACCTGCGTTCACTCCGTGTAAGTACGCAATTCACTCCATATTTACGCCATTTTTATCAAAGATACAGCAGACAATGGGATATAAATGCCAAACTATAACAGAAGGGCATCAACGCGGCGTGCGCTGCAACGATGTTTTGCCTGCGGGAACGGGAGTGTTTCATACTAAGAAAGCTGAGAACCTGATCGACGGTGAACATACTGGTTCAGTGTACCTCTATGTCCTAGCGCGACATTTGTATCTCAGGAAAAGATGTTCATTTGTACGTGAATGTGTAGGACACTGGTCACCGGAGAAATATACGACCTTCGAACACCTGTTTGTCGATGGAAAGGACCGGCTGGTAAAAGAATCTATGAGGACAGATTCTTCATAGTAAAGTAACAGGTTCAGACTGAAACCCCGGCCGGTGGGTCTGCACCACTGTAACACGATTAATGAGTATGGCAAAGACGCGGAGAAAAACCGCATCAGAAACGATGGATTTTTGGCCAAGTGGCGAATAACGAGCCATAAATGTACCACTTGCTACCGCTTGCCGGTGGGGACGTACAATTTGATGAAAGAAGGCAACCTGGCGATATTTACGTCGAAAGGTGGAGAATTCAAGGAACGAAGAGATCATCTGAAAAGCGTTGTAGTCAGTATATCAGGAAAGAGCTCAGGACTTGGACTGGTTCACCTATTCGACGTCTGTACTGAATACTAAACGAAACACTGAGTAGTCCACCAGAGACAAGTACACGATGGATTGAGCAGTGCGATGATGGCAGTAGACGGAGTCCCGTCAGATCTTGATACTGATCTGTCACCACAACGTCGTCTCGTCCTTCGCTACCGGCTCTTTATGACTGTTTTCAGGTGGCGGCTTTGTATCTTCTCGTGCTGTTGTTTTACATGTGATCCGAATTTTGACCGTTCCTGTACGCGAGAAAGTTGTGATGGAAAGTGGGGGAAGGGAATAATTCAACACGGCACGCGCACATATATGCAGAAGGACCCAAACATACTCTGATAACTGGAGAAATAACGACCGCCGACTTTGAACACTTTCGGGGAGCTCGAGTAGCACTTCAAATAATCGACAGTCCAGCAAGTTCGCACGAGTTAGCGTAGTAAAGGCTAATAACCAGATACCACGGGGTCTTATATCAAATGGAGCGGGCAGCGAGATGGGGTGGGTGACTCTTGCAGATGGCTATACATAGCGATTAATGAATATCTCAAAGAGAACATCGTAGTACATACGAATTTCATAAGTAAACGAGCCTCCTACTGGGAATACGGATGGCTATTTCCTGGATTTACGATGGCGGCCGGCGCGATTGCAGCTGCTCCAAGTCGGACACCGAACTTGACGGGCGTAGAATAGGGCTAAGGTGGAGTAACTAGCAGCGACGATGCATAGAGATTCTGCAAGTTGTTAGTGCTACAGCAGAAATGGTATCATTATGCTCCCTCTTCAAGAATGAGAAAAATAGCCTTGACGTGGTGAGTAGCTTGGATTGTGAGAGGATTGTGTCTTGATTCGGCTTCTTATACGCAGGACATCTGTTCAGGGATCCACAGCTTTCTTTTTCCCAAGGATAAATCTCTGTCAATAGAATGTGGGAAGATCCTAAGAGGAAAAGGTAGAAAAGGTTGCATCGCAAATAACTGGTTGCAGTAGGAGTCAGGGAAACTCGCGGTCAACACAGTCTGATCGGGCCGAGGTGAAGTTGCCTCAAATTCGCCCTCCGTTACCGTGATGTGACGACCTGAAAAGGAAGTCACGCAATGAGCTGGTTCGGCTGAGGCGCTATCCACGTGGATTCGGTCCTCCACGCGTGCAAGCCACTCATTGTTCAAAATTTTGACTTAGTAGGAATTATAACAATGCTGAATTTAGGATGAATTTTTACCAATTTACAGAAGATTTAAATCATATACAACAGGACTTGTAGTAAAAAGTAAGAGTATTTATTCAACCTAGCTAAGATATACTATCTATAAGCAAAGGGGCATCACCCTTGTTGAATAAGATCACCCCCTGGTTGACGGTGTGATGGAGGTACGGGAGGCGGCGGCGTGTAAACGTTGCAGAGCGCATGTTGGCGCGCTGGACTGGGACTGGCCCCGACTTGATTGGCTTCGTGAATCGTGATCCTGAGGAGGAAGTCGGCGGTCCTGGCTGGGGCTGGCGTGCGCAGTGACGGAGCAGAATCGCAGGATGGTGGAAAGTGGCAGACATGGTCAAGACGAGCTGACTCGTGGCACGCGTAGGCTCAAGTGCCATTATCCTCTTTTGGGATTCACGTGGTGGCTGTACGAAGGGCGAATTTTCAAAAACTGCCGAGGTGCCGAATCACCACGTGTAGTCAGCACCGCCACTTCACATTACCTTGCTCCGTTCCTAATAAAAGCTAAACCTCGACGCGCCACTATAGATCTCCATTTACTTGTATAAAGACAACCGTGTTTCTGAAGGCACTATATTTTTGGAAGTTGCGGATGATGCTTTGTGTGCTCGTGTAAGGGAAACATTGGCTGCCAAATAGCAGATCTCTGAAGACAGTATATCATTGTGGAAGGTACTGTCGTCTCTGCTGATATCGTTACGATTTGTTCATTCTCCCAAAGCCGCGCGAACACCTAAATCCGATTATGGGGGGGTCTTCTGACCTGCGGGACCGTCTGCTAGGTAACGATTGTCGATTGGACGTATTTTGTGACCAGTTAATAGATACGGAGTTAATCCGCCATATGTTTCCCACGTGCGATAACCACAGTCAGGCGGCATTGACAGCTCTCGTTGCTGAGATTATCCCTATAGAACGAACCCCGACACTGCGAGAAAAAACACAAGGCGAGCTCGCAGAACAACATGATATCCTTGAGGTGCTGGGTAAAAGTGTGTCGGTATTTGCTGTCCTGAAACATGCCCTAACTATCCCTATACATGCAGAGCTCGACGTCACTGTCGAAAATGTACGTGGTGGCATGACTCCATCCGAAAGCACTAAATCAACTAACTATTTCGACCACCAAGGCGGCATCACACCAATCCTCGACGGTCGCTATGGCCTTCGGCAGATACCAATCCCTCCTCCGATCGAGCTTTATCATTGCATTTTTGCTTCCTTTCAGGCTGACATTCATGACGAGTCCCTGCACGTTCCAGCTCAGGTCGTCCAACTCACAACAGAGCTCGTGAGGATTGTCTCTCAAATATCGCCCGATGAGTCTGCGCGTCAGAGCCCTACCAGGAATATTTTATCACAACTGCTCAACAGTCCAGTTTTCCAAAAGCTCAACCCCAACAAGACGAATTCAGCCTACATCTTGCAGTTCCAACGTAGATCCCCTCCCATGGTAGCGGCTGGTGTAATATGTGTAGAGAAGGCAGAATTGGGCTGGGACGGCGAAGGTTCCGTTCAAGGCTCTTTTTCATACGCTCAGTACTGGACACAGAAAGACATCCAAGTTTGTGGCTTATCTCCTTATCATCTCTGTCCGTGCTGATTTAACGCTTCTCTAGCGCGAACATATTTTCAAAGCATGCTGCTGCCCATCTTTCATTGTATCCATTGCTGGACTTTGGATCGTCATCCTAGGCGCCATCTTCCGGACTCTTCCGATTGTCCAGCGTTTGACCGACTATCTATGGCTTGGCAATAGCCGTGCTAATGACGACAATCATGCTCTTCGCCTCGCTCGTGTCTTCCAGTCTCTGAGATTGGCCATCGATGATCTTGAGAAGTACTACCAGGATCTTGTGTTGCAGGGAACGAGGCTAGGAAAAGGCAGAAGGAAGGAAGAAAGACGGAAAGAGAGAGAGAAGCTCAGACACAGACACGAACACGCAGATGATAGTTCAATTGTACAGTACAGCGGAGCTACATGATCGTGTTTGTACCTATTGACTACGGATGACTTCGGCATATCGCAACAGCTTGATCCCTGAGATCCTCCTTCTATACAGCCCACTCGCTTCTTTCCTGACATCACCGAATACAACGATGGCACGAAAGTCGTCAGATTCCAATACCTTCAGCCCTTGGAAGTAGATGAGGTGTGCATGATGTTCCTCGCGAAGCTTGACGATGCACATGGAGAGGAACAGGTCGTTGTGAAGTTTGTTCAGCGATATGGTGCCGAGGCCCACAGACTGTTGGCAAGTAAAGGGAAGGCATCAGCACTAAAATACTGCGGTCCGATTTCCAGCAATGGAAAGTACTGGTATGGTTCCCTTCAGATGGTCGTAATGGAGTTCCTACACGGCCAGGCGGTAGCACAAAAGTACGAAGGGAGCATTCTGGAGACGCTGCACGAAGCGGTTCGAGGTGCTGTTCAGATTCTTCACGATCAGTCATTCGTTCCTGGAGATATTCGCACGCCGAATATTGTGATCGTTGATGGTGCGGGAGATGAAGGGGAGAGGATGAGGATCGTTGATTTTGACTGGGCTGGTGAGCAAGGCAAAGTCAGGTATCCGATGCACCTCAGCGACTATATAAGGAACATATATGGTGTCAAGGACTACGATATGATTACATTTCAGCATGACATGCAGATGGTAGATGCGCTATAGTCATCCCTGTATTTCTCCGGCGACCAGGGTATGGTTTCCGTCCTTCCGCCTGTGTATGCGAGTGTTAACATCTAGGCTAGATGCACCTCGAGACGAAGCGGAATGGCTGCGGCTGTCGGTGAGGCTGACGTGGAGACGAGGGAGAGAACGTCATTTTCTATGGGACGACGGTCATTCCAGGACAACATAAGCACATGGAACCGACATTTTCATAACCATTATTCAATATGTCTGGAGCTTCCTTCGCATCAGATGCTTCCATTTCCAGAGTCAAATCGTTGCTGCGGTACACGCCTAGCTGAATCCTTATCTTCTCCACCTCCTATCGCTGCTTTCTCGTGTGCAGAAGCAGTCAAATCCTGGGATCGTTTGTAGGAGAAGCGAAGGCTCCACCCAAAAGCAGTCATAGAAAGTTGACGACGAAGGACGAGGTGACGCTCTGGTAGCAGATTAGTGTCAAGGTCCGCTGTGACTGTCTTCTACTGCCCTCGTCCCATTGCTCGACCGATCGCCTAGTCGTCGCTGGTACTATTTCAGTGCTCCATCAAGCACCCGCTACGGACGTTGAATGGTTGAGCCATTCTGAGCGCCAAACTTCTTGAGGTACTGATTGCAACATTTCGCAGATCTATGTTGCTGTAGAGTATTTTGCGACTTTGAAAAGTTGAGGAGGATGTACAGCACGCGATGTTGGACGTGGTAGCCTCTCTTGTTAAAAGAGCGAACGCACCCTAACCACATTATTACGTGCGGACACCGCTTTGGCGGCGGAGGTATGGTCTCTTCAGTTCCTGTTTCTCTTCCACCTTCTGACGCGCATATTGTCAGATTACCCTCTTTCAGAAGATTGCACGACCTAACCAGGAAGCGGTAGTATGTGTACAGTCATGCCCCGAGGAATACCAGATTTGGCACCCGGCTAGAGGGAAAATTGAATTAGGTGCGGTTCTTATGCATGTTTTTCCCCTGTATTCACTAATCGTATTATAGGCGGTGTTAAAATATATGTTATCTTTATGATTTGAGCTTTCTACTTCGATGCCACAGATCTACATACGTCGTTTGTATTTTGTAATCATAGCCCTCCTCATGTCTCTTTTACCAGCCAGCCCTTTTCGTCGACAAGCAGCGCACATAAATTCGAGGACCATCGTATGAGGATTAGTCTTCGGTGATTGTACGTAATTGAAGGCGTTTACCAGATCCACCTCGCGACTTTCAGTCGAAATTGATCTCTGTTCGTACTGCTTGTTTTCTCTAGGATTGGAGAGAACGTACATGGATTGCTCTTCTCGGAATCTTTGCTTACCTTTCAAAATATTAGACACTGACTTGTTGGTTGTAATTGGTTGTAATTGATGGACGAGATCACGAATGACGTCATGGAGACGAAAGAACGGGAAAGCAATACGCTGAGCGATTGGGAGGCGGCGGTCTCGCTAAGAGAATAGCATTTTTTTTTTGGATCGTTTTGCCTCTTTTGCTGCTGCCAGTCGTACCGATGCCTCCTTTTTGGGAGACTGAGAAGGGTTTACATGTCTTCTTTATCCTAATTCCTCTTGCCTTGATGACGGCTACAACACACAATCGAAATTGAGTACAACTTAGACCACCGATCGGAGTCATGTAATGCAGGCGAGCACTTTGAGGTCAAGGGCTATCGTGTCGCTACCAGCAATTATACAGGTGTAGGTCTATATCAGGGCCCTGAAAGTGTTGTGAGCTTGGTTAAAGGTTGCGAGTGTAACTATGTCTATGGTATCTGTGCCTTCGGTCGGTGCTTGTTTGGATCCTGCTATCAATGTCTGTTTCAGTGCTTCCGTGGACCTAAATGCCACTCATTTCCGAGTTGACCGTCGTAGACGATACTGTTGAATGACTCGGCTATGTGGTCTTTGTTCCCTTTGTCCTACCGACACAATTGATACCGATTCTAATTGTAGAACTTGCATGATGCCAAGAGATACCTTGGGTGGCGACTAGTGCAACTTGTCCTTTGAACTCACTCTTGGCTTCATTCTATCCACGTTCTATTGCTTCGATTCGAAATCCTTCATTGTGTCTTTGTTTTTGGCTTTGGCTGTAATAAAAACGGTGGCAGCAAGGACAATAAATGGCTAGGTGGCAGTGAGTTGATACTATTTAAACAACTTGCAGACTCTCGAACTCACATTCCCACCCACTTTCCAAAACCAAGCCCGTCTACAAGTCTTCCTCACACTATGGAAATGTTGTCGAACTTGTTAGATTCCTGGGGCCTGAATCCGCCCTCCAGACTCAGGCGATTTGTCTTTGATGTCGTTGCTTTCCGTGACGAGTTGGCTAAAACGCGCCCCAAACAGTGAGTGGCGCGCGTTTTTGAATCAGAGTTTCATGGCTTACTTTTTCTCCCTTTCAGATGGTCATTCGTCATGAACGCCAACGCTGTCCATTCTGTCTACCAAACAAAACATGACGTTCACTTACGCCATTTCAAGTTCCGACCCAACGCGCCTGGTCCAAGTCGACATCTCTGGCGATTACTGGGAACTCGATGTTCACTGTGACGCACCAAACAGGGATCCGGAAGCCGATAGAAGGCTTCTCAAGAACGAAGCGTGGGTCGACACCAAGTCTATCGAACCTACCCATGTCCGGTGCAAGGCGTGTAAACAGCGCGTCAATTTCTTCCGCCATAATTTTTATTTGAGAGAGTGGCAGGACCATAGGGATTATTGCCCGGTGATTATGCATATGATGAAGCGCTATGTTTGGATGATGCTCATCAACCAGACTCGGCATAGGGAGATTTTTTACCTTCCGAATAGTCAGGATCCGATTCCGCCTGCGCCTATTTGTAGAAATCTCCTTTCGTAGTCACGTTTTCATAGAATAGTCGATTTTCTTGACCTAGCAACTATCACATCTACCACTTATACTACTGTTCAGCTGAATGACTCATCAATATACAAGTACAGTAACCATTGGTGAATTTCTCATGCCGATGACTAGCGATGAATGAAGTTTCAGGAATCAGAAAGCCAATGGTTACAGACCGACTTACGGTGCGACCAGCTTAACCATCGACGGCAAACATTGCAGATTAGGAAGAGAATGGCGAATAGTGTGTGAAATAGAGCTACGCACATTGTTATCTATAAAAAAAATCTACGTGATGAATACGATGTTCAGGCCGACTTTGCGATTGGTAAGGTGAACGGCCCGGAGCGGAAGACGGTGGAAGACGGGAATTCAGGGTCCGACGCCGCTTCTCAGTCAACCACCATCATCCTCTATCATCACACATCCAATCCTGAATTGATTTCAATCTCCAGCCAGCATCTCTCGCGATAGACTGGACTGACAACGGCCTTCCATCCAAAGCAGCGAGGTGTTCTTTCGAAATTGCGACGAGTCGACTAGCGGACCAGTAGCGGACTGAGACCAGTTATTGCTGCAAGCATCGAAATTTGAGGGAGATGTTCCTCGGTAAATGTGACGAGGAGACGTATCGCGCGGTTTTCCATGCCGCTATGGCTAGAGCCTCCTGAAGGTCCACACAAAGTACGTATTCTGCCTATTTTCGAGCTCTGGACAATCCATAACGCAGCATATAGTGATATAATGCCAAAGAAGCGACTTCTCGCGAGAAATAAACGAGGATTGTGGAGGGTATACACACTTTCACGCGCGACGACGAGAAGGATATCTAGTTTTTCGTGCGTTTTAACTGTCTCACCCAATATTTCACTGATTCTTCTCCAGATATGCCACTTTTCTTTTTGATATCATTGCGATCATGGACCAAGCCATCTTTTACCGGCCACGAGTCCCGATTCACAGGCTTGGGTTCCACGGAATAAGGGCGAGTTGCGACGACTCGATGCTGTAACGCGGGCGTTAGCGATGGCTGTCTTGCAAGAATACCCTCACAAATGGTCAATGTCTTCACATCTCTCTCTCACAGAACTGGCGAGTTTTCCAGCCCATTTATGTCTGACTGTGTAAGTGTCTTGTTCCTTTTGAAAATTTCTTCTTGTTGATCTTTAGGAATAAGACATCCATTCTCCTTCCCCTTTCATTACGAGCACAAAAACGGTGAAGCATCTACGACCTCAAACCACATGACACATGTGATGTGAGCTATGGGCATTTGTCGAAGGTCTCGCTTACTGAGCGTGTTATATTCAATACGGCTTTCTCGTTCGACCAACATATCGGCACGCTTGAACTTCCCACGGTCATGAACGAAGGATTTTCAGCATGAAAGCGAGATATCGGGCGTGCAGTGCTCGCAGAAAGAACGGCGTTTGGCACTCACTCATCGTCCACCACTGCGTGAGTCGTATCGATTTCGCTTTGGCTTACGGATCCCTGACGTCATCAATGTTACATCAGGACGCATCAGCGGGATTCGAATAATTTCCCCCCTTTGTCTTCCATCTCTACGCTTTTCTGTAGCCAAGGATCCTCCCCGCGAAAAGTGTGAGTTTTCTTCCACTGCCATGTGCATCATGTTCTGAACGAAGGCATTCGTGTTCTAACAGTGCCTTCCTTGGATGTGCCATGGCTCCTACTCTTCCATCAATCATGAAATCAATACGATCTTCGCTTGACCAGTTGATGGCCCAGTTTGACTGGATATCGACCATCACCCACTCACCCGATATCGTCGCCCTGCTCCATTCCAACAACTTGCCATCACCCCTACAATCCGTCAACCTGAACGCATCAGTGGCGAAGTTAGAGGATACTAGCCAAGAAATCCAGGCTGTGCTTGACCTGCTAGGGAACGCAGTGGCATCCCTCGAAGCTCAGATGTCACGAGTACGGTCTCTCCAGCACCATTACAGCGCCATGCTATCTCCCCTACGACGTGTACCAGCAGAGATAGTGATGGAGATTCTATGTCATACGTGGATGGCGGTCGATGGTCCCGAAGAAACTCACGTCTGTGAGTTTAACGTTTTCACTGTTGCAGAGGGTCCATGGTATCTCGGGCAAGTATGCAGGCTATGGAGGGACGTCGTCAGTACGCTCTGTCCCAAACTATGGGCAACGATGACCATCCAAGCTCCACGTTCCGATATAGATGCGTGGCATCCCTGCGGAGACGTCGTAGCAATGCTCGAGAGTGTGCTCGAACGGGCTGGCAAGCATCATCCCCTTGACTTCTTGTTTTCCCATTGCACCGTTTCATCAGCAGAAGTTCTCAGCGTCATGCAGCGGTGCTTTGACTTTATGATAAACCATTCAGCACGATGGAGAAGAACCGAATTTGTCGTTCATCCCTCATTTCTTCCACGTCTTTCTGGCTTTCGCGGAAAGGTCAATCTGCTCACCGATGCATATGTGAAATGTTGGTCCTACCTGGAGAATCATTCAGCACCCATCACCGCCTTTGAAATAGCCCCCAGGCTGAGAAACCTCCACCTGAAAGGAATACATCGTCAGGCTCAAATCACTTTTCCTGCCAGCAATCTTATCTCGTTTTACGATGAACGACCATTTGCGGGCGACTTGCTGACGCCGGAATATGTCGACATTATCAGATCTTCTCCGAAACTCCTCTCGTTTTCGTACCACAACTACGCTGACGCCCCGGTACCACCAGGATTACTGCCAGCCCATCCCCGTGTTATCAGCCAGTCCATACAGACGTTTTCAGTTTCTTCGGCATGTTTCATGCGAAGTGTTGAATTACCAGCCCTACGCGAGGTTGTTCTCACCGCTGGCTACGACAAGGACAGAAACCAGCAGGTTATCGACCTTCCAAGGCGTGCCATCATAGCGCTGTCGGAGCTACTTCACCATTCTCACTGTTCGCTAATCCGACTCTCTGTCGTCGATACAACTATCGTTGGCAATGATCTTGCGGCGGTTCTGCGATTGACGCCGCGTCTGGAGGAATTTAACATTCAATTCAACCAATAGGATGAGGGTAACGATCTGGGTATGGAAGTGCTTATGGTGGAGCTGGCGGAGACCGTACGGGTGGATGGGTCAGTTTGCCATGCCCTGGTTCCTTGTCTGAGCAGCTTCCGCATCGTGTTGGAAGGAGTTGATAATGTGCATGTCTGTTTTCTTGAACGTGAGTTTCTCGAGATGATCATTTCACGGAATCGCGATGGCGTCCTGGGGAAATTTGGTCTACGTATAGTGGGACAAAGTTGGAGTTATGGATTGGATCCGGAAGATGAGGACGAATTGAGGGCCCTTGCGAAGACTGGTCTCACGCTAGACTTTGATCTGTATGATTTCTGAAATACTTGCGTGTGTTCTTTGTATGTAGAGTTCATTTCTAGTGCCACAGTTATCTTGTATTGACTTAGATTGTTTCGCGCCTAGGAATTGTGATCATCATAAAAGTACTTGAAGGGAAGCGTTATGCCAGAGGAGTATAGATTCAAGACAAGCGCGAACGGCCATTACACCGGATCCACCAACATGACGAGCCTGTTGGTAGTGTATTTCTCATCAACGTCGCCTTCCTCTGAGCTTGCCGGAATCCACGCGACAGTTATCCATATCGTGGATTCAGTGAGAGCTCAGCGATTCGCCTGCAAGACGACAGTTCAACAGACTAGTCGTTAGTCGAACCTAGCTTACCGAGGCTCTAATGCCATTTCTCATTCGCGTGAATAGTCAGTACTCTGTTCTTTCTTTCCGCTTATCTCTCTAACAGTCTTTTTCGCAGTCTCTCTTGTATGATCGACGACTTCGCATGATGATATTCTTTCAGTTACTTATCTACCTCCTCTGGCCGAATCATGCCGCTCAGTGTCCATCGTTCTAACGCAGCCAGCCGAATCGTTTGCCTGGCTGGGATCCTATCAACGCTAGTAGTGTAGCTCCTTCGAATCATTCAATTCATAACACTTAACATTATGGCTGTCTATCTCCGGCATGGTAATAGCTCTCGTCGCTGCAAGTACCTCTCCATATAGGACGACCTTCTCAATGAAAACAACCGTATTGTGATATTCTGGAGCGCGTCAGCCCAGAAAGTAACTACAGTCACAATTACCTGAGCTTGCACCTTTTGCCAAACCCGTTACGCTTCCTCCTTTCGAAGAGCCATAACTAGCGGCTAGAAGCGAGATTGTAGGCATGAAGCGCATAGACGTGTTCTTGGCCATGGACTCTAGGCATTCAAATCTCATGTAGGATACGTCATACGAAAGGCGTGAATGTTCGGCAAACGGAACGCGTCATGCGGTGCCTAGAATGTCCCGGAAGAATCTTTCAGCAATATTGCTTCTGCACCTGTGTCATCGGCCGGGAAAGTGAGACAGGGCAAACTATCGATGAGAATTCCCCATTTACCGGGCGGCGTTTGGGCTCGGGATGCAGCATAGTGTATCACCTCCTCACATGGGAGTAAACTCATACCCTGGTCTAGAGACCAAAGGATCCTGGTAGCGCTTTCTCGAATGCATATCCGAAGCCTTAGTCTAATGAAATAACCGAGCAGTCCGAGTACGAGGGAGTTATGACTCAACGGAAATACCAAGGACGTCGCATAGTACTACGAGACGGTATGAAAACACCGCCTGTGGGATCCCAAGACCCTGAAGGTCGACTACAGGCGTACTTTCGAAAGTTTCCAGCACTTGTCTTGGTATCAGGTGGTAGATGTTCATGTGTCGCGTTGCCGCGATGGCCAGCGTCTTCCGTGCGGGACTGCCTGGCGGTTATTTTATTCCTAAGGGTCAACCGCTAGAGCGTTTTGGGAGAGTGAAGGCGATGAAGGTTTGGGACATCCATCGCTCTCTCATTCTCTCCGAGATGAGCAAGTCTGAGAATTCATCTATGATCCTTATTTTTTTTCCCTCTCCGATATACCATCTCAATAAGGGCATAGGGAACCTTCCTCCAGCATAGACACCCATTGTCTTCGTACGACACATGGCTATGAAACTGCCGGCGATTACTCCTTCCCACAAACTCTTCTTCCGTGGCGTTTTTCGAACTTCCTACATCCGAGAATGTGCCGCTACTTCGTCATAGTTCTCAAACATCGCTCTGAAGTCTCCGTGCATGGGAATGCGGATTATCTTTGCTTGTGGTCCCCCATGCCAGAGCACTTATATAATCCAACAAGAAACCACCTCGTTTAAGCACGACAGACATAAAGCTCGCTTTCTCTACTGCATTCTTTACCGCTCTCCTCGCAGCAGCCTCTGCGATTCCTGCCTCTAAACGCGATATCTTCGACCCGCCTATTTTGTCCCCGACCACGGGTACAACATGGCTCGTCGAGACGACTCAAACCGTCACTTGGGACACTTCCAACCCTCCCGAACTAATCACTGGTCGTAACCACAGCAGCATTAGGCTGACCAAGGGCGGCTTGTTCTTGCCATGTGCGTCGTTTGTGTTAGTTGTGTGTGGTGACTGACCATTCAAACAGTTGTTTTGGCGGACGAGTTTGATATTCTGTTGGGACGTATGGACGTTAAGGTTCCTCTTGTCGCTGAAGGTGACGATTACGCTGTTGCCCGTGAGTAGTTTTCATTCATGCCAGAAAATTGGGGCTGATAATTCACTGTGCTAAGTCTTTGGCGACTCCGGAAACGTGGGCAAAGAATTCAGCATCAAGGGTGGGCCTGCCAACTAAACCATTCCGAATTTCTGTGCGCTGTAGCAGAGGTTTCATTGTCATTGAATGGACTGTTATTTTTTCTTCGTGTTACAATGTCTTGATACCTCCTTTTGATGTATGAAATGGAGGCTCAAAGACGTGATAAGTAGTTGACACCAGGACCCAGATGATGGGCCCTGTAGATGAAGTAGGTGCCACGCTGCTCGAGCGTCGCGGGGACGTAATAACAGTAAGACAGTGCCTAATAGTTGGAAGCTTTATCTCAAGGAATTTAGATGATAGCATAGATGCATTGACATACACAGTGAAAGATGTAACGATACGTGGGTCTCTGGCCGTCTACCAGTGCATATAGTCAGATTTTTGAGCTTGAAGAACGCGGCTTTTCGCATAGACATCGCGTATGGTCGCTTTCGAGAACTCATGAACTAAAGGAAAGCGGTATGGAGTATGTATCAGATAAGAAAGTTAACACTCGTCGCATATACTGGAGTGCCTTTCTGCAAGTAAAGCGTAGAATAAGTACGCAAGACATCGGTTAAATGATCAACACCATTATTTTCCCCGAAGGCGAGGCGTAACATTCTCAGAATGGGAAAAGGGGGGGAAGCTACAAACCAGAGTGCGGCAGTAAGTAGGAATCAGGGAAGTAACCTCTGATCGAGCCGAGGTGCCGATCACCACGTGTCGCTTGCTTCGCTCCTAACTTTAAACTATGAAGGCTAAACTACTACGCTCATGCCACTACAGATCTTCATTTACTTGTACAAAGAAAACCGTGTCTACAAAGGCACTATCTTTGTGGAAGTTGCAGACAATGGTGTATGTGCTCGTGTAAAGGAAACATTGGCTGCCAAAAAGCAGATCCCTGAGGAGAGTATATTACTGTGGAAGGTACCGTCATCTCTGCTGTTATCGTTCCTATTTTTTTTTAATACTCCCAAAGCCATGCGCACATCTAAATTCGAGCGGTGGAGGTTCTGCTGACCTGCGGGACCGTCTGCTGGATAACGATTGTCGACTGGACAGATTTTGTGACCAACTAATAGACACAGAGTTAGTCGGCGATATTTTTCCCACGAGTGATAACCACCATAAGGCGGCACCGTTTACTCTCGTTGCTGAGGTTATACCTATGGAACGAACTGCGACATTGCCAGAAAATATGAAAGGCGAACTCGCAGAGCAACGTGATGTCCTTGGGGCGCTGGGTAAAAGTGTGTCGTTCTTTGATTTCCTGAAACATGCTCTAACTCGCCCTACAAACTCAGAGCTTGACATCGCCGTCAAAAATGTACTTGGTAGCATGGCTCCATCTGAAAACGCTAAATCAACCAACTACTTCGACCACCAAGGTGGCGTGACACCGATCCTCGACGGTCGCTATGGTCTCCGGCGGACACCAATTCCTCCTCCAATTGAGCTCTATAATTGCGTCTTTGCTTCCTTCCAAGCTTACATTCGCGACGAGTCCTTGAACATTCCAGCTCAGGTCGTCCAACTCACAGCAGAGGTCATGAGGACTGTCTCTCAAATATCGCCCGATGAGTCTGCGCGTCAGAGCCCTACTAGGAATATTTTATCAAAACTGCTCAACAGTCCAGTTTTCCAAAATATCGACCCCAATAATATGAATTCAGCCTACATCTTGCAGTTCCAACGTAGATCCCCTCCCATAGTGGCTGCTGGTGTCATATGTGAAGAAAAGGCAGAACTGGGCTGGGATGGCGAAGGTTCCGTTCAAGGCTCTTTTTCGTACGCTCAGTACTGGACACAGAAAGACATCCAAGTTTGTGGCTTATCTCCTTATCATCTCTGTCCGTGCTGATTTAACGCTTCTCTAGCGCGAACATATTTTCAAAGCATGCTGCTGCCCATCTTTCATTATATCCATTGCAGGACCTTGGATCGTCATCCTAGGCGCCGTCTTCCGGACTCTTCCGATTGTCCAGCGTTTGACCGACTATCTGTGGCTTGGCAATAGCCGTGCTAATGACGACGATCATGCTCTTCGCCTCGCTCGCGTCTTCCAGTCTGTGAGATTGGCCATCGACAACCTTGAGAAGTACTACCAGGAGCTTGAGCTCACAGATTCTCCTTCTATACAGCCCACTCGCTTCTTCCCCGACGTAACCGAATACGACGACGGAACGAACGTCGTCGGATTCCAATACCTGCAGCCCTTGGAAATAGATGAGACGTGCATGACGTTTCTGGCGCAGATCGACGAGGCGCATGGAGAGGAGCAGGTTGTCGTGAAGTTCGTTCAGCGATACGGTGCCGAGGCCCACCGGCTATTAGCGAGTAAAGGGAAGGCGCCAGCACCAAAGTATTGCGGTCCGATTTCCAACAATAGCAAGTACTGGTATGGCTCCCTTCAAATGGTCGTAATGGAGTTCCTCCCCGGCCAGACGGTGGCACAAAAGTATGAAGGGAGCATTCCGGAGACGCTGCGCGAAGCGGTTCGAGGTGCCGTTCGGATTCTTCACGATCAGTCATTCGTTCATGGCGACATTCGCACGCCAAATATTGTGATCGTTGATGGTGCGGGAGATGAAGGGGAGAGGATGAGGATCGTTGATTTTGACTGGGCCGGTGAGCAAGGTGAAGTCAGGTATCCGCTGCATCTCAGCGACTATATACGGAGCACATGCGGTGTCAAGGACTATGATATTATTACATTTCAGCATGACATGCAGATGGTAGATGCGCTATAGTCATCCCTGTACATTTTTATTGTTATTATTATCGAAAATGAGCAGTTGGAGCAATCGCGAAACACTCAGTAGCCTCATCGCAAAATATAACAGAACACAAATTGTCTTCTAAATATTGTGCTCAACAATGCACGGTGGAAATACATCCCACTGAACCCTCAAACTGACATCCTCTAGGCAGTTAAGAACCTCTCGTCGTTCGCTAACTGGTGAGCGGCTCCAGTTAGCGAGCGGAAGGTCTGCCTTGATCTATGAAACTCTTTCCCAGAATCGATTTAACTGATTCATAGGTGAACCCCTCGAGCAACGCCGGTAAGTGTTGATCGCGAGCCCCATTAAAACAAACGACGGCTATCATTAAGTACATCTTAGGATAAATACGCTGCAGTTGAAGGCAACGTGTACGACAGGGAGAAGATTCCTTATAATACAGAAAGGACGTCAAATATAGCCTACAAGACATATCATTAAGAGCATCAAGGACCGAAAACGCGTCTAATTCACCCAAGCATCATCATCACAAGGCTTAGCTCCTCGACAGGCTAATGCTTCGACTTCGCCTCTTCAAAAACCCAAAATTCTCCGCCCTTTTATCCGACCTTTCCTCGTCCCAGTCACTGCGTCCACAATTCGAATACAATTTTCTATTCCTGGAAGCAGCTTCAGCCTACTACTTTTTGGATCTCTGCTTTTTCCTCTTCATATTAGATTTACGTCGGGATACTGACTTGTGTGGCCTGACTACTCCAGCAGGAATCGGGCGCAGTATTATTATACTTTAAGTCATGATCAGCGAACCGATAATGACAACAGAGAGAGCGGCCTTTCGAAGTTCTGGTGCCGGCGCTTGTTCTATATGTTTACGGAATCCGGCTAAAAGCATCATGAGGCTTGATTCTCATGCCGGCTAAAAACGAGACACGTACCTACGATTTTAGCCTCTGAGCTAATATCCATCCGCGCGAACAAAATGTTAATACGAGCAGCACTGTCCGGTAGGGAAGTCCAAGGGCCGATGAATTCAAGACCGCGTCATGTAGGTCTCCGACGATGTTCTTTGACACACCGGTGCCTGGGAATTACTCGGCTGATAGCTTTCCTCTTCTTTAAGTCCGTGGGTATCAGAAATTTCGGAACAAATTGAAGACAGTCGTCCACAGGTCATCCACTCTGATTAGCGGCGATGATTAAAGTTCGGAGTAGAGGAGGAAGAGGAGATACCCGCAGTACTTCGGCTCCCAGTCATCTCTGTGGATCCTCGACTTTCTGAAAGTACGAGGACGTCCTGACGCTTAGATAGAGGTGCTTTATTAGTTTATTGCGAAGTGAACAGGTTTGAGATTGACGTATGATAAGGTCCATCTGCCAAATACTGACGACAAAGAAATGGTTCTCGCTGTTGCTTTTCGGTTAGAGGCTTTTGTAAGTTGGACGACAGATTCTTGCTTCTCCTGGGATCGCAATAAATCAATCTGTTCTGTACGTTAATAAAATCTGGTCACACTCAGTCCAGCCCACAAAACAGGTCACGTACCATCACAAAGAATAGTCATCACAGAGATACTGTGCGCCTTCGCTGAACGTTTTCTACGTCAAACACTCGTGACAAACATTCCCCGCTATTGAGTATTTTTCTACGGTCGCTGCATCCTAATGGTGCGAGAATTAGACCTGTTAGCAAGCCTCGAGCAGGATGGTACTCACTTCAGCCGCAGTATATTGTTTTGAGTCTGGAAATCGACGATTATATCTTCGGTCCCTTGTACACGTCTCGCCGAAGGCGCAATGTATTGGTGAAATCGCCCTGGACATACTAACATTTTAGTCCAATTCAAGTAAGCTCGGCAAATAGCCTATAAGAGGATTTTCCATTCTGGTTTTCGTGCTTATCTTTAAGCTGAAATATCACGATAAGGAGCGGCAGTCAGAGGAAGAAAAATACGAACTGCAGGATTAGATGATGGAAGTACGAGGAAGAGTCGCGTTGGACTCGGTACATCGGACCGGAACACCGAAGATCCCCGGCTGTTCCTTTTTTTCAGGTGCCCAATGGCAACGGTGGAGTTCTAGCACTAATATACTGCCTGTAGATCGTGAGCGGGGTTGTTTGAAATTTGACGAAGGAGAACGAGACCCAAATATATGCTGAAATAATGCCGAAATCTAATCCACGTTTAAACAGGTTAAACAACTTGTTGATGTTTACCTGCTGACAGCCGTATTTTGGTTGAACATCATTTCTTTCGTTGGCAGGTTGGATCCGGACCTGTACATTTAGCTTATGAGTGCAGAAGAGCGTCGAAGGACGACAAAACGCAAAGAAAAGATTTAACCATGAAGAATATCAAACTACAGTCTGCGATGTTTAATTGGCGGGACCACCCTTGATGCTAAACTGCTTCCCAAAGTTACCCGAGTCACCAAAGACTGAACGTGAACCCTCATCAATGTCAACCATACGAATCGATAGGGAAAAATACTCACGAACTACGGCATAATCATCCCCCTCAGCAACCAACGGAACCTTAACCTCGATGCTTCCCAACAAAATATCGAACCGGTCCGCCAAAATATCTGTATTTGCAATCAATAACCAGGCAAAAATCAAGAGGAGGGACGTACAAGGCAAGAAAAACCCGCCCTTGGTCAGCACGATTCTGCTTTCATTCCGATTGCTGATGAGATCGGGAGGGTTGGATGTATCCCAAGAGACGGTTTGAGTCGTCTCTACCAGCCAAGTTTTACCCGTGGTTGGGGACAAGACAGGCGGCGTGTAGATGTCGCGTTTAGTAGCTGGAGTCGCAGAGGCTGCAGTGAAGAGAGCGGTGAATAATGCAGTGGAGAATGCGAGCTTCATGTCGTTCACGTTGTGGCGAGACGATGAGGATTTCTGTAGGATTATATATGGCTTTTGGATGGGGGACCATATGCCAAAATAAACGATATTCCCATGGACAGAGAGTTGTGTGCGACGGTCGAGAGCGGTGCCAAGGACAAACGAAATGGAACGGTACATCCTTGGATGCAAGAAGTTCGATAAACCCCGGCATTCCAGAACCACAAATTCAGCCTTTTCGTTGTCGCCCTGTTGCATCCAATGAATAGCCATGACTGCGACGATCTCTCAGCGCTGCCTCGTTCAGGTTAATGCTCCAGTGACGACGGTATGGATAGTGAAGAATGTCTAATGACGCGAAAAAAAAAATCAGCTGCATAGTGACGAGCCTCGTAGACCCAAGAGCTTCCGCCAGTTGGACTGCAGCAAGAGAATATGGTACTGTCAGACGGTCACGCACGGACAGCACTGGTCACGGTGATACTGCAACACATGAATACCTGTCTTCTGATGCCAAGGTTAGTACTGAGAAGCATTGAGCTCATAATCGACGTTTGCGGTGCTTGGCTTTCACAGACGGTATTTTCGTGCCGCTTCGACAAGCCATGCGATGTTCTTGATGTTTCCACGGGGCCATGTGTACGCGTAAATCCCTCGAATGACTCATCTAGCAGCTAGCTCTTTCCAAGTAAAAGTAGTATGAGATTTTTCAAAGTATCACCGGCACGAGCTGGGGGTGCTGGTCTGCGTATGTTTTCTTCCAAGGAAATCTTCAATTTCAAGGCGGCCAAGACAGGAGCAGACGAGCAAGGTCTTGGGAATCAGAGAGTATTTACTTGAGGATGTCGACAATTTCTGAGAGTGAGGCCGTCGTACAAATGAGGAGAGGAAAACAAGAGGAAAAGAATGAGATGGTCTTCGTAAAAGGGAAGGAGGTGCAAAGGAGGTGTCGGAGGCAAATGGAAGCACGGCTCGGATCTTTCGGCCCGGCACACAGCTTTTTACCATGACACAAAGCCGACCTGCACAGACTTCGACGTTCTTGCGAGCAACTCGGCTGAGTCGATGCTCAACAGCTCGTGCTTTGCGACGGATCTGAAACGGTGTGTACGTTTATCTCTCGTAATTGGCTGCATTGACGATCTTCGTCTTTTTGCAGTTATCGTGCTTTCCTGTCCCAGTCGATAGACACTCAAACCGTGGAGAAGGTCAACAAAACAGATAAATCTGATCCCAGCCGTGGAGAAGAAATTTATGTAACAACATCTTGGAGATATATTTATCTGCTGTAGGTAAGCTCAACGTGAAGAGACAATAACCAAGTGCTGACGGCTCTATCTTCCACTCCCATAAAGTCTTTCCTTCTTTCTTGCAGTGTCAAGGAAACGAGCATGATTCTCTGGATCTATGGAGATCCCTCCGATACAACCTCTGTTCCAGATAGCGGTATAAAAAATCGAAAGAATAGCGTACCTAATACCTTATCCAGATGTAGCTATGCAATGGGGAACATATACGAGGTGCGCCTGTCCCCCGTTTCTTATTGTCTTTCTCTGATACGTTCATTCTTTTGAAGTTCTCACTTTATTGAAGCCGAGGATACCACGATTCGTTCTCAGTAGCTTTGCATGCCACTCGTCTCGATACCCAGTGAAGCTACGCCCTTAAGTCTCTGCGCACACAAACTAGCTTCATCTATGCCATTTAAATGAAAGATCGCGCTCGTTGGGCTTTCGAAAACGTTTACTAATACAAGAGGGAACACGAGAGGTAGAAGCTATCTGTTAGTTCTCCTTGTCTGTCTGCTAGGACTCGTGACTTACACTATCCCGCAGATAATCCTTCGCTGTTCGTTGAGCACGTCCGTACAGTAAACAATTGGCTCACGCTGAGTGATGCATAGCTATACACTCATCACTTCTCTTGCTGATAGTCTTGTGTGTATGCTATGGGGGTCCATTCTTTGCAGGAAACCTTCGCTCTGAATGTCCGTCCGCACGTCATACTCTCTGCGGAAAATGGGAATACTGCCAGCCTCTTAGGGAAGATCGGATCCTGTTGCCCTAAAACAGCAGCCGATTCCGGCGAGCGATTTCTTTGTTCATGGTCTATCGTTTTGAACTCCTTGTTCCCTTACAGACAACTGATATGAGATATATTCGGCTACGAGCGAGCTAACACGGTGTATTCCACACAAACCCATGTTCCACGATCTCGACCAGGAACTTTTGTTCGAATACAAGGGCAGATCGGAGGTGTTTGAGGCATTTCAGTGTGGCAATATGCCCGAGTAGCAGGTACGGAAATTAGCCCTCCGCTGTGATTCTGTCTCTAATCACATTAATAGGTATCTTCTGTCTGGAAGGAAGGCCACAAGTACGTTTATCTCGTATATCAGGGCCACCTGTTCTTAACTTCGTATCCTCTCGAAGCTTCCTCGGCTCCTTGAACACCATGTGGATAATGTGATGACGTTCGCAGCTTCGGAGACGGTGGCATCATAGTCTCGTCGCTGAATCATGGTGATACGGCGTGATGTTATCATCACATCTCGCAGTACACATCGACATATTCATTCATCTTCCGAACTTGTGAGTGATTTTTGTTCTGTAATGAATGAACTTGCGTAGCTTTGTACGACACGAGGGACGGCGAAGCGAAGACTCGGCTGATTATCAATTATTTATAGAACGACTCACATGTGGTCATGTCTCTAAAAATGACTATGCATATCACTGTTAAAAGCCCCGGCGATCCATGACTAGGACTCGTCGACATTATTTCGAGACTCCAATCGACACCTTGCCTCTTGCTGGTTCAGAACTGCCGGTCATCGCATTTGTGCTCGTTAAATTCGGATGCTCCGGGCATCTTACATGTCTATTTTTAACATTTGCCTCCCCTGAGGAATCACGGGCTGTACAAAATCCTATCAGCATTGTCCTATGAACAGATCAATGTTATCGATCTCACTGTGGGAGCCGTTGTTGCGACATACGTTACTTTCAGCCTATCCTTCCCCCCTGCCTGCCTTATTTTCGACAACTTTGTTTTCCTTCATCAAAGCTTTATTCCTCCCTCCCTCACTCGCACCTAATCTACCTGCTGCGAGTTCACTGCGTAGTCTCATATTCGAGTCTTCTTGGATCAATGGTGTCTTATCACACTCGTCGGCGGTTCATTAATGCAGTCTTCTTCGTACGTCAACGTGTGACTCTACGTATTGAATGGAAGCATTGTTTCCTACCGGGCCTCAGGTGTAATTGGGGAATCCCATTGGCAGCGCTAAAAGTTTTATTTAATGCTGGGTGCTTATGCCGAAGGTTGTAGCATGCACTTGTTTCGTCAAAAAACCTGTCGTAGATGATTAGCCCTCACGAGTACATCTACAACGCAGTAGCGAAGATATAGTTCAGTCCGAACCCTCTGAAATCTCAGCGAGAACAGTATTCTTCGGACAATGTCTTCGTTAATTTGGGCCCAAGCTGTGCGGATACTTGGGCCGGAGAGAGCATATCGCCGATGTAGGCGGTGGATCTTCATCACAGCTTCTGAAAGACTCCTGCTTTACGTGCAGTTCCAGTGCGTAAGAGGAGCCAATAACAAGAAGAGAATATAAAGCTTTTGTGCTTGGAACTCTCGGCGAGCATTGAGAATGGCCAAAACCGAAGGGGGTCTTTCGATGTCTTTGAATTCACTCATGAGATGAAGTATACTAAGTGACGTACAGCAATTTATATTTGTCTCTTCATCCGCAACCGTCCCACAGCCTTCGGATGGCGGATCTATGGATGAGGCATTAGAAAGTCGTGGGAATTGAAGGCCTTACGTGAGGACCGCATAACTCTGATACCCACTTTTGTCGATCAAGGTTGTTGCACACCTTCACACCGGCTGATACGCCGATCGAAGTATGGATGATACTTCACCAAGACATCCTTGGAAGTGGAGTGTGTATTCCTTCCGTTTTCTATGTTTCAAACACATTTCTAACCAACAAAAATCTACAGTCCCTTGGAATTGCCGAGAAGCTAGGGATCGTCGGCGGGATGAAGCAGTAAGTACATCATAAGTGAGTAAAATGACACTCAATAACACATTTCTGGTGCGTCTGAAGTATGCGAAGCTCCCAGAGGTTACAATCTCTGCGAGCACAGAGATCAACCAGGCGGAGGAGGAGATCGTTGTTCCATTACAGCGGAAGTACACTGGTGCAAAGCCTGTGATATCGGCCTCTCTCGCTAACACACCCTGTACCACCCTCGGCACTCGGGGTCTCCTGGAGCGACTAAATACCACCCTCGGAACATCACACTCCCTAGAAACCCCATCCCTCTCCTCCGTTCTTGAAGTGTGCATCTGGAAGAATTATGACTTTGGCACCGCGTACAGCTGTCTCCGTAGGGTATGGTACACTGATGATTGGAGTATCATCCCAGGAGAGCTACGCAAATGTGACAGGAAGGACCGCAAGATGCGACGAAACGCACTGGATGGAAACTGTGTTGTGGAACCTAACACATGCCCTCGGCGTGCCTGGGATCTGTACAGTAATTGAGTCGTGCCAACGTGGATCGGTCGATCAGAATATCCAGACCCGATATCACATGCTTGGGTGGGCGATGGGGATCGCGTGGATGTGTGGACGCCCATCAACGGACACGAATGGCCCGTGCCCATCCCAAGGGGAACGAACCTCAACCTAATCCGCATTGAGATGCTGAATCTGGGCCGGGAGTATGTGTGGTTAGATGTCCTCTGTTTGAGGCAGAAAGGGGGGCTGAGGGAGTATTTGCGTGCAGAGGAGTGGAAGCTGGATGTGCCTACCATCGGACAGACATATGGGGATGTGGACGTGTTCTGTTATCTGAGTGGGCTGGGGCGCCCACTGAGTGTGATGGAAGGTTACTTTGACAATGATCGCAGTTGGTTTAATCGCGCGTGGACACTGCAGGAAGTCGGCTACGGGAGGACAATCTGCGGAGTTACGCCGGATGGGCCACTGAATGCGAAGCCGGACAAGAACGGTAACTACGAGACCGAAACTCTGACGACATTTCGCCAGCAGATACGGGACATGAGGCAAATTTTGCACGAAATATTCGAAATGCTGGAGGAGATGCGGTGTCAGGTGTCAACAAACCCAGTGGATAAAATTGCGGGGATGGCATTCCTTCTGGGGCCCTACACGATACCGGCATACTATGAGCACCAGTCTCCTGGGGATGCATGGACAGCCTTGGTGAATACAATCATGTCCATCAAACGAGGGT
This sequence comes from Desarmillaria tabescens, assembly GCF_030435595.1. Taxonomy (NCBI): domain Eukaryota; kingdom Fungi; phylum Basidiomycota; class Agaricomycetes; order Agaricales; family Physalacriaceae; genus Desarmillaria; species Desarmillaria tabescens. The sequence continues at coordinate 781,077 of NW_026848317.1, forward strand.
TTCTGTTCTTCCAGTATCCTGAACCAGGAGATGCAGGCACAAAATGGCGACCATCGTGGGACCAGGTCATGACAAAGCCATTGCCAAGGGATGAGCACTATTTTACAGCTATTCATCGGAAAGGGAAGGATGATGAATGTGAGGCAGCGCTCTGCATTGAAAAAGGGTTCGTGCAGGGGCTGGCTGTGGAAGGTGTGCCAGGAGCTGATCGACATGGGAGGTTGCATGTTGAAGACATGTATGGGACAAAGCGTGTATTCAACATCATTGCAAGGCACCAGTACCCTATACCTGAAGACATGTACACGCTGATCGGATCTGAGGAATCTATGAATTATTCATCACACTGTTGGAAAGGATGGGTGGTTGGGCGAAGACTGTCAGACGACAGATTTGAGAAAGTTTCGGTTTTCCAAATGGTAGATGATATGACAGAAGATATGATCAATAACTTGGCGGAGAAAAGTGCGTCAATATTCTGGTTTAATGTAAGTACATATCCTGTACTTTTTGATAGAAATTAGCGACCGTTATGGAAATGTTGCGTCTCCAAGTTCTATGTTCGCTCTTTTAAACTTTATGCACATATGTCTCAAGATATCCTGATAGTCCACATACAATCAAAGACAGTCATCTGTGTATATTGGCGATACTCGAAGCCTGGTCTTTGGAGTGTTGATGCAATACAACTTCCGCAATGTAGAGATCAATCCACCACACAACCTTCAATTTGCGGGGTCTCATCATTCTGATGAGTCAGTTGATAATAATGTCATCGAATCCAAGTTTCGCCGAAAACTCCTGGAACTTGGAACGACATATGTTACAACTCTAGGCGTTATGGCTTATGGTTAAACCTCGATGTGCTTCCTTTGCCAAACTCGGACTCGAAACGGCGGCTCTCCTACGAGTTGTTCAGCGTTTTTTCTTCAGCAAAACGAGATCTGCTCAGAAGGGTGAATCAGCATTTCGCAGGAACAAGAGGACCAATGAACATTTAATCAGAGAAGTGTTGTGCTGGAGAGAACGGTGGCAAAGAGCTCGTCTTTGTAGGTCAGTAGCGAGTTAACCAAGGCACGGATAAGTTTTTTCGCAGAAGATCACCGTCCTCGAGCCTTGGTTAAGCTGCCCGGAAATTCTTGGTTGGAGTCCAGCGAGTGTAAGCCGGCTTGACGTGAGTGGCATGCAAGCAGCGAGATGGTCAGAGGGTGTATTCATTGACAGTAAAAGGAAGAGGTGAACGTAGCTTGGTAGTCGTCTAGTCCAAGGGAAATCCTTGTGGCGAAGTCGATACCTAGTCCAAGAGACGTCATCAGTGGGGTATCGGAGATGAAAGAGAAAGGAATAACTGACCGTCCTGGCAGGTTGTGGTCCATAACGAATTTTACAGTATTCCTTCAAACTGCAAGAAGCGTCGTTCATCTAGACTGGTAGGAAATCTATTCCGAGGCATTGGCGGTGTTTCGGAGTGTTAGACGTTATCGAATGATGGTCAAATTTGCTCCAAATTGCACGAGAACAGAACGACTATCCGGACAAAATACTAGACTACCACATGGTGCTTGATATTACACTGCAGCAATGTGTCCGGTAGCAGAGATTTGCATACATGCAGCCCATAATATAATCTGAATGACAACGACCAATAACCAAGCAAGGTAGGAGAGAAATGTGTACCAGCCTTGCAACACAAACCTTCCGAGAACTGTGTTCTCGGTCTAGCTGCCATCGCAGTGGTACAGTACAGTGTGATGCGTACCAGGGATTGTATTCTCATCTGTGGATATAGCGGCATTAGTGTTCACACTGTCAGAGGGAAGAGAACTATAGACATTGGTGTTATGGAACGACGCGTAACGTTTCCTAGGAAGTGATCCTGCTGCGTCGGGGAAGGGTAGAGGAGAGAACCGGCATCCGGCCCGGATCATGAACCGCCCTGATTTGAAATTGTAAGTCCGACTTTTCTTCTCCGCTGCCATCACATTTCTAGGTGATACGATGTAATCTAGTCCATTTGTTAATTCTGGATCAAGTCGACAAATACGCGCTTACTATGATAAGCCAAAGTGCCGCATCTCGCTGAACTTGTGCGAGTGAGACCAATCAACTAACCTGTCGAGGGCGCTCTGGGTATGTTTTCTTGCCATAATGAAATGTCAGTTATTTTCTAAGTATGAGCTCTGCTAGCCAATATCATTTGTCATATTTTTCCAGCCGAAAAATATTTGAGAAATTCGATGTAGCTGACACTTCGACCTGACCGACACAAACTTTTCCACATAGACGAAGGCCATGAGATAGTCTCAGCTATCCTTTCATCTCTGGTGCACTTTCTCATTGCCGGTGCTATCATCCAGTTTGGATGAGGATGATCCGAGTGCATAGGTGAGAGAAACTAGGTTCTTGTAGGCAGGCTTTGGGTTATGGTGCGTATTCTTCTTTTCATACCGAGTTATTATCTCTGATCCTCATCTTAGGAATTTTAGCCGAATTCTGATATTATTGTTTTATGAACATGCCATTATCCTAAGACGGGACTCTGCATTACGAAATGCTGGTCGACGCCTTGGGTTGGGTTCAGTGATATATCACACGAATGGTCAGTGTTCTTCGTCTTCATTTTATGTCTGACGATATTTCTCTCAGAGTCTTTCCATCGCGTTCAACAATTTCATCAGACCGTACTTCTATTTTTGTTCAACAACCACCACTACGCCTTCTAGCGTACCCTATACTACTCTGCAGGCTCATCATTCTCGGTAATGTGGACGTGCCGATGACTTTCCTAGTCCAGTCTCAGCTTTATTTCAGGTGTCGCCTCGTCTATCCTTCATACACGCTAGACTTACCCACACTATGTTCTTCACTCCATCGGAAACTGGATCGTTTCAGCTTATCCTCCCCACTCAGAGGCCACCACTACGTGATGATCCTCGGAGTTCCGATCCGAACATCCGGCGGGTTCCTATAACTCTTCCTTTAAGTTTTACTTCCATCATGATTTTCTCTGATAGCAACGACAAGTGTTGAAGGCATGGTAGTCTCCACCAGGACCTGTAATATGAACATCTGAAATGAAGGAAGTGCCGCACTGATCGAATTTTCAGGTAAAGTTCATGCTCGCACCGTTTGAATGTAATGATACTAGGACAATGCTCAATAACAAGCTTCAAGCATCGCAAATACTCGATGTAATGGAAGGGTAGATGCACTAGAATCGCCATGTTGATATCCCGTGAAATGTACGTCTATTGCTTTTGCAGGCCAGGGATCACCTAATAGCGCATATAGTCAGATTTTGCGAACGTACAGAAGGGTTTCTGTTACTGATTTTTGCACACTGTTGCAAAGTTCAATTCTCGTTGGTGTACGATAGAAAAAGCGTTCGTTTTGATCCACTACATGCACGCGTACGATAGGAATGTAACGTCAACGGTCCATTTCTCTGACATCAGCATCTGGCGAACCACCTCGACTGTACCTGCGAGTTCTTCACTCTTACTTAATGAGGCCCATACAACAGGGTCTCGGCAGATTATGGCTGAGAAACAATGTTCCTTCGGTATGATGCAGGTGCATTCCCTTTGTCTTCCCTTTCGAACATTGCTCACAGTTTCTGAATAAACCCCAGCAACTGCCCGGTTGCTAACGGTGTTAATCTGACATTCTTAAAAACTTTGACGCCCAAGCCGAGCGCTTACAAGTCAGCAGTCCTAGTGAGGTGATTATCTGATACCCATGCGAGGATGATGCTCGTGACTTTAGCCCTTCCAACCTACATTCCCCTCTGGATGTGTCCTGTTGTGCTTGCATAACGTCTCTAGACAGTCTCTCATAAGTATACGTGGCTTTCTCGCTGCGATACTCTTCCTTTGACTTACGAACTATGGTATAGAGCGTGAACACGAAGGCCCCATGCGGATGGTGCTAGGATATTTCCCGACTCATCTTCCTGCAATCACTCATTAAGATTGTGGAGAATATCGGTGAAGATTACAGATCCTCTATTGTATAAAATCTGATTTGAATACAGGATAATACCTTCGAGCAGCATTATTCTTGCTTGGTGAAGTGAGTGTCATGCTTAGGATACTGCGCCAACTGACCTAAGTTACCTCAAGGCGACCACGAAGTTTTACAAGCATTGGATATAACGGTCTAGTTGATCTCGCTTACCCATCGCAAACGTCGCTCATGAACAATGATGTATATCTCAACAAGGATGGACAGTGAAAGGCAATGGTAGCACTATCACTGTGAGCTAGTTCGTCTCATTTTCAATATGTTTTGACCCGTCTAATGAGCCGCGTATAGCCACTTCATCAAGACCTGAAGGATGGCCTCGTGGATGATAGTCGCAAACGAAGACCAGAGTGATCATCACTCACTGCCGACACCGCCTATGCGGGATTCCCCTTTGTTTAAGTAGAGCGAAGGCGGCATCTACATCCACATGGTAGCTGGGTACAAAAGCAACACTTTCTTTTCTCCAGCAGATCTCACGTCATCTCGAGGATTCAGTTCGGCTCCATAGCTGAAGATCTTCTTGTGCGTATTATCGTTCAGAATAAGGAGTGTCGAGAACCGCACGGTACACCGGTTCGTTTCGGGCCATAATTCCGAAATCCAAAAGCGGAACCCCAAACCAGCACTGCCATGGCGTCGTCTCTACCATCACCATGACTGACAGCAACAAGGACAGTGGCGACGACGTGCAGCCGTCACGACTACCGCAAGAGTCGAGCTCATATGCAATTTCTTCAAGCTCTCCGATAGCACCCCCACCACCGTATAGTAGTGATGTTGAACATGGAGCAGTGAACACGAGCGAGAACCGTCTTTTGTATTCCGGTATGCTACTGCTTTTTTATTTGATACCGCGTTCTTATGGTTCTATTCTGTATAGCCAATCCGAATTCTGTACCCATTTCTCATCCATCCACTTTGTGAGAAATCATTTGTTATCCCCACCCTCATTAACTAAGCAATAGTGATCACCTTAGAACCCATGTGTCGCGATCGTCTTCAAAGTGAGTCTCAGGACTCCCCTTCTTATCAATTTCTCATTATCAGTTACAGGAGATCTCTTCGGGCTATAATTTTCTTCGTAATTTGCGTCTTCGCACTCACTCTTCACTTCCACATCCGATCTGTGAAGGATAAAAAGCACCAGCTCACACTCGATGGTCTCGCATGGGCTGACCTAACCCCATCAAAACGCTGTCTCCATTTTGACACGAGAGAGTATTCCGCTCAGTTGATGGGCGTGCCCAGAGGCGAAGGTGGCTTGCGGTTGTGTAAAGAGAAGGGGATTATCATTCACGGCATCAACATCAAGCAGCCAGGGTATTGTACTGTTGACGTCGATAATTCGGTGAGCCTGCTGTCACATTCGGGATGGTGTATCTTCTGATCTTCTCTTAGGCGCCCACGAAGCCTCGGATTTACGGCCATTGGACGGTTGATTCGAACGAGCCGAGTTGCAAAACGCTGTGGGAAAACTTTCAGGATAAGGTACGTATCACTTTTAGTTCTTCTATGCTCCACGATTTCATGGAATCTGCAGGGGTGCGTGGCGACTGGCTCGAAGACTCGCGTATGTCCATTTGCGCCTCAAATATCCTAATTCTCTGATGTCCCTGGTAGCGCATTGAAGCCCACATGGGTAACCACCAACCGCCATGGGATAATTGGCGAGAAATGTGTTCTACCACTCCCGCGGACTACGATGGCCATCACTTCGACCAGCCGGATAGTTGTGACCACAGGGTAAGCCGGATGTACTTTATCATTCCTTATTCCTTGCTGATGCTCGTGCTCAGGGTATTTTCAGCGGGGTCTGGGGTGTTTGGTTTGTTAGAGACGAAAGTTGCTAATCCAACGTATTCTCTCGACTTTCAATTTCCTGATTGTCTACTTCTCCTTTCTGTATATCTCACACTGAAATCATTACGAGGACATTCGGTGAATACAGTTGGCGCTGTAATACCCTTGATGCAGCCGGGATTCCGTTCCGAACTTCCGCAACCTCTTCGCTCCGAGGCGAGACTGTCAGTGAAATTCGAATTTCCGTGCGCTAGCCTGCATATCGACGCCCGGTTAGTACCTTTGGTCATTACTCCTCAGTTCCAGTCATCAGTAGTCTTGCGCATGCTGCGCCTGAAATCTATTGGGTCGATCTTCCTCCGAGTCGCCATCTGGAGCTGTTTAACCTCGTCTACTGACATAGCTTCCGGAACCGGAATGGGATACCTACTGTGATTACAAGCTACTCAATCCGGCATCCTTTAAGCAATTGAGAACCACTTGTCGTTCACCAACTGGAGAGCGGAAGGTCTGGCTCCTTGATCTACGAAGATTTTTCCCAGAATAGATTTGATCGATTCAGAAGTGATCCCTCTGAGCAGCGTCGGTAGGTGTTGATCGCGCTCATGCATCTGGTACGCGATAACAGATAAGCCCGGAAAACGGAACTAAAGTAAATATACGGATACCATTACAACAATACGAGCAGGTTTGTTCCTCGCCCAAGGGTGCCTCTGCTTCAACAGTTCAATAATCACCATGCCCAAACTCCAAATGTCAGTCTTCTCATCATAATGATCAGTGAATAACAATTCCGGAGACATGAAACAAGGGGTGGCGGAGCGAGAAAGCAGCTTCCGTGCTATACGACAGCATGCAAGTACATGTTAATATTCTTCATTGAACTTCAGGCACGTACTTAGATCGATAACAGTTGCACAACCAAGGTCTCCGAATTTGACGCAGCCGTCGACTGTGATGAACAAATTGGATCCCTTGATGTCACGTTGCACGATATTCTGACGATGTAGGAAGATAAGACCATCCAGGACCTGACGGATTAGTACTTTCACATCTGCTTCGAGTAACTGGCATGATGCAAGCGTTCCGCCGGGGACGTAACCCGTATAGACACAGAACTCGCTTGTCCGTTGGTCAAAATACGATCTATGCAAAGCAAGTTAGCCCTTGGTATCAAATGTAGAACATTGAAACATACCCCAGAAATCGAACTACGTGGATGTGATCAACTTGCGCCAGAATTGAACGTTCTCTTTCCGCTTGCTCGATACCATAATGGGTGAGTATCTTCTTTCCCGCTACGTACCGTTCTTCCCCCTTATTTCGGTATGTGTGAACAACACCAAAACCACCGTGACCAAGATTAACAACATGATCTCACTCTTCACCTTCGTGAATGGCTTTTGGGATGGGAAGAGAAATTCCAGATTCGGTTGAAGAGACGCGTTTATCCTTCCAGAGATTTCCTACGCACGCAAGGAGGGCGTAACGGTACAGACCGATCTGTAAATCACTTAAGCCCTTTGGGAGATTTGCTTTGTTGGTTTGAGAGCCTATCACTTCGACGTCGGAGTTCTGATGGTGAAAGAGTAAGTCGGATGCAGGATGGAACCTAAATAAGAGAAATGGATAATTGAAGAGACCAAAAGATTTATCTCTTACGGGTGGTTTCCGCCTGCGATCAAGGCATGCCTAGCAGACAATCAGCGACATGCAAATCATTCAGAATAGCTGCGTACGTTGTAGATGGAGATCTGGGTTTGCGTAAGTCAGCAATATCGTCAATATACGCAGAAAGAGCATACATTTGGATCTGTTCGTCGACGGCTGATTGCAATAGTTGTCTTCCGTTCTCCAAGCACCGCAAGACTTGGTCTGGATAACTCCTGATGTTCTTGTTAGCCGCATCAAGCCAAAGGAATAATTTGGATGTTTCAGACGCGGTAAAAATTTTCAACGTGGTGGTGTGAGGTCGATGCTGTTCTTCGCATGATGTGATCCTGAGCGGAGCTGGAGTGGCCAATAATGTTATGGATACACCCTATCCGGCCTTACTAAGCCTTCCGACGCCTAAACAAGGACTCGACGTTTTCCCTTAGTTTCTCTGATATTCCATACATACTTTTACTTACCTGAAAATACCAGAAACCCGCAGAAGATTCCTGAAAAGTCTGTACTACTATAACCTTTTTCGTAGCTTTCCCTAGTATATAAACATTGGTCTAGCTACGAAATGATCATCTTCTTTACCTACTTGAATCCACATCGTGTGAACTCTGAGATTCCAGTCAGCTACGCTCAGCGTTTTCTGACTTCAATACTCGCCAGCTACGCTTAGCGCTCGTCGGATCCTTTTAGGTCAAGAGAACTTAACGCATTCACGATTACTCAACTAACTACGTACAACTTGTACTACGCTACCCTATAATCGTAACAAATAACATGTGACGATGTCTTTGAACTGTAGTCGCACTCGCAGTGAAATGGTCCCATAAACAATAGGGAAAACTTGACAGCAAGTTTTTAAACTAAGTAACTATCGACCGTAATGATATGTCATCAATCTTTCGAAACGACTGTCTACGGTCTATCCAGTTATAACAAGACCGGGGTGCACATCCTTGACATGAGCAAGGCTGGCCGGATCGATAGTTTCTATTCCCTTCAACGTGAGCCTACGTAGCGCTGTAAAACGGCCCGAAGTCTCAAATAGCCCTTGGATGAACGCGGGGGTATGAGCGTATTTTGTAAGCACTACAACCACCTCGAGAGACGAGAGTTCATTGAGCAGGTGAGTGCAATCTGCTTCAGCAACATCATTCAAGGCGATGGTTATCTCTCGAACTGTGGATCTGGAGCGCTGAAGATGTGAGAGGACGGTATCGATGGAGATGTCTCCCTTCAGAGTCAACGTCGTGAGCGCTGGTAGCGTGAGACCTGCGAGGATACTGGTCGACATTGGAAGGGATAGATGTCGAAGGTGAGCTAACGTCACATTGGCACCCTCAAGGTCTCCACTCTCCGTGGCTGGCATGCAGATGAGGGAAGATCGTTCGAGTGACGGTAGTCGACCGAGAATTGCGACAAGCTCTTGACTCGTCGCCCGCGCTCTGAGGACCTCAGCTGCTGTGATTCGAGGCGTATGTAGAGATATATGGCTCAAGATACCCGGCGAGCCTGCAATCTTTTTGAGTATGGGAGCGCCACGGAGGCCGGTGAATTCGAGAGCAGGCGCATTGTTTATTTGATAAATACCAACGGTTGTGAGACCATAGAATTCTTCCAACAAAGGAAGGTTGCCCTCTATCTTGCAGAGATCTCGGTATGCTTGTATCGGGACCGCCGTTAGTAGTTTCTTCCAGCGCGGCGACGATGAAATGAGAAGCTGTAGAGTATGAGAGGACGCGAGCGTTGTGGTGCTCCTTAGTGCCACGGATAATGGGCATGTACCGGAGCGCTGGAGTTGCAGTTCCAAAGCTTGCATATGCGTCAAGCTGCCGGCATATATGCCCCCGGGGGTATTGACGCTTATGATAGACCAAAGACGAGGATGAGACAGAGCGACGGCGCGCCAATGCTTGCACACCCTAGTCAGAAGCCACGGTGCCCGGCGATAATCCAAAGAACTGATAACATCTTGTTCCTTTCCAATCCGGTCGATGTTCTGCTGGATGTCAATCTCGTCCACGCATTGAAAGAATATTTCGGAGAGCATGTCGTCGGGAAGACGTCGAAGAGGAGCTCTGACGGTGTTGTAGTTCGCTGTCTCCCACTCTGTCTTCTCTTGCAGAGCTAACAAGTAATCCGTCGAGTCTCTGAGATGTGTGATCTGGCGTCTGACTTTATTTCTCAGCTCCTCCTTTTCTGCAGAAATCGCTGCGAAGCTGTGAATCTCTTCATCCAATGGGACGTCATTTGTCGCCAGCAGGTGGTTGAAGCGAGCGGTATACTCAGGAGCTTCGAGTTGCCCTACCATCTCCTGGGTCCCGAAGCGACAATTACACTGACGACAGGGACATAGCAAGGGCATCATGGGAGGAGGAAGAGGAGGGGATGGAGGAGGAGGTGGTCGTAGTAGTAGTTTGGCAATGTCTATGATCGGTCTCGTAGTGAGTCAAGACTTGATCGTTCCGTAGCCGGAAACAAGCGCCATGTCGATGATCAATTTTCAACATTCGCATATTCGTCACGATAGTGTACATTCAAATGTTTAACGTTTAACGATGAACATCAATCAAATCTTCTTCAGATAAGAGTTCGCCACCTCGGAGACCTTGGGATCGATTTTACCCAAAAGATCCAGCATCTCCTCCTAAAGGACAAGACATCAACAATCCATTCCACTGTCAGAACAACAAAAGTTACTCACCCAGACTTTGTCTTGCACAATCTTTCCATCTTCGCTGATCACGAAATCGCTCTCCTCGACGACCTCGGACATCTGGATGTACTTGCCACGAAGTTTCTCTTCGTCATCTAGTGACCCAACAGCACCATAAACGAGTTGCCGGCTCCCTTCTTCGGTAGTGAAGCAAAGCTCTTCCTCCTTCCGCATAGTTTCCGCCTCCTCGGCAGGGATACTAGTTCGGAGGCCGGAGAAACAGAATCCGGGGTTAACGGAGTTCACGGTTATTGCTGGGGAAGATGGGACGTGGAGCTGCAGGGATCGAGCAAAGAGTACGTTGAGCACTGCGAAGACGCAAGGATTAGTCGGTACGAAGATGAATACGAACTTTACGAACGTTTGGAGTCAAAGTATCGGTGATCCATGACCCTGCTTAAAGGTTAGCATAGGTGCTACGAGGAAGAGAGATCATACGCACTCTTTTGTACAATACTCCTTGGATGACAACTTCACGAGTATCCTCGGTGAAGCAATAACATCCTTCTCTATCGTCGTCCAATAGTGCACGTCGCTCGCAACAATGACCAATCTCGGGACGACGGAGTGCTTGCGAGCCGTCTCAAGCATCTTGGGGATCATACGGATAGCGAGTAGACCGGGACCAAGGTTGTTCGTATGCAAGCTAAGTAATCAGTTAGCCCTCTTGCGCCCACAGAAGACGCCACAGAGTACGTACGTTTTCTCCCAACCCTCCACTTGTTCGTACTCCCAAGTTGCCATCCCAGCATTCTCTACGAGGATATCCAATCGGTCGAGCTCACGTTCAGCCCTATCAGCAAATGCGATGACGCTGCTGAAATTGGCGACGTCAGTGATCCATAACTCCGCTTTGGTGTAGCCGGTCTCTTTCTGAACACCTGCGATGATAAAGATCAGTCGACATCACAGATCTGATAAGCGAAGAACGTACGAGCGAGAGCATCCTTTCCCTTCGCTTCATCCCTTGCCGTCAACACCAATCTTGCGGGGTTCATTCTAGCGAAGTGCTTCGCAGCTTCGAATCCGAGTCCGGCATTGGCTCCAATTAGGACGAGTGTCTTCCCACTCAGGTTGGCTGTGGCGACGGCGGGCATTGGTCTGGTCTGGTCTGCGACCCATTGTTCACGAGTTCTGGGAGCCATGATGAGGTGTGATGAAGAGTCGTCCAAGCTTGTTGCTTTATACGTTGTCAGGTGCGAATGTATTTGAGGATCCCCATCAGATCGGAGTCTTTGTGGCGCTTCTGAATCGCGTAGTTGTAAGGTCGGAGTTTATAGCGAATAGCATGTTCCCAACTGCCGTTAGCCTATGCAGCGCAGGCAGTATTTATAGATGCCCTGACGGCAGAGCAACATGAAAGTACCCTAAAAGGAGTGCAAGACTAGAGAGACAAGAGTCGATAGTCACTAAATAGCCAAAATGTCGGTTGCATAGCAGCGGATACATGAAATGTTGCGTACTCTATCCCACGCTCCCGATAACAGAAAGAGACTTGCAATAGAATTGAGGGTTTGAAGCATACGTCGCTGCACAACCATCCGGACGGTGAATAGATGTACGCATGGCGTTCCCGTGAGCGCTCAGCCAAGGAGCAAAGCGCAGCACGAAAGGTTTCCCAGCCGGATAAAAAGTAAGCTTTGGAGATTCCGGTGAGTAAGCAGTATGTGTGACAGAGAAATCAAGCAGTGCGAACAGAAAAGAGATGTGGGTCGCACGAGGTGGATCTGATAAACGTCAACAATCACGTATGATCACCGAAGACTAATCCTCATTCCGTGGTCATCGGAAGTTTATATGTGCTGTTGGTAGACGAAAAGGACCAGCTGGTAAAAGGAACATGAGGAGGATGGTAATTGCGAAATACGAACGACGTACGTGAATCCTCGATAGTGAAATATAAAGCTGAAATGATAGAACTAGCCTGTAGTTGGGCGTCACCTGTAGTACAATTAGCGGATATGAAAATAGAAACAAAAAAAAAACATGAAGAATCGCACCTAAAACAATGAACTTTTAGCTGCAGGCATGCTACCACTTGCTGATGGGGACATGCAATTTGAAAAGAAGGCAACCTAGCGATATTTGCGTTGAAGGATGGAGAAATCAAGGAACGAAGAGATCATACCTTTGCTACCAGTGTTCGCACATGGAAATGGGCTTTGGATAGGTTCGCTGGTTTATTATGGCGGACTGCCTTGTACATCCGCTTCGATTTCACAACACTCTTCGAAGGCAGATCTGCAAATATTATGATCAATATCTCAGGAAAAACCTCAGTAATCAGACTGGTTCACCTATTCGACGCCCGTACCGCGTACTGTACGGAACACTGGATAGCCCACCAGAGAAAACTAAGCGATAGGCCAACAGTGCGATGAAGGCAGTAAACGCCGGAGTCCCGTCAGACCTTGATATCAGTCTGCCACCGCAACATCGCCTCCTCCTTCGTGACTGGCTGCCTATGACTGTTTTCAGGTGGCATCTGCGCTTCGTCTCGCACTGTTGTTTTACAGGTGATCCGGATTTTGACCGTTCCTGCACACGAGAAAGCAGCGATGGAAAGTGGGGAAAGGGAAGAATTCAACCCGGCGTGCGTCCCAGAGACAACTTCCCTTCGGGGATGAGAGCGTCCGATACTAAGGGCGGAACCTGTTCCATGGGCTTGAACATGTCGGCTCTACGCACTTATATGTCCTAGCATGACATTCGTCTCCCGGAAAAAGACGTTCTCTCCTTCCTCTCCATGTCAGCCTCACCGACAGCTGCAGTCATCCCGCCTCATCTCGAGGTGCATCTAGTCTAGACGTTAACACTCGCATACATAGGCAGAAGGACGGAAATCATACCCTGGTTGCCGGAGAAATAATAGCTTGAATATATTCGGGGAGTTCGAGTAGCGTTTCAAATAATCGGCAGTTCCATGGGTCCGTATGAATCAGCATAGTAAAAGCAGATCCAACATGGTTTGTGAACCATCGTTCAAGCGGGCCGTGAGATGAAAATTCGTAAGGCGGCCATGTCGTTGCAGGCTACGGCGCAGTGAATAACGAATATATCAAAAGTAACGCAGCACGTACAAGTTCATAAGCAAGCCTCCGGCTCTGCTACCACGTAATATTCGGGCTGAACACTTGCAAGCGGTACCGTGGTACCGTCTCAGATATTGTGTACCAGCAGGCAAAGGTCGTATGTGCGGGCGCAGAATTGAGGAAATATACACCCTGTAATATGATTATGGAATACAGTCGAAAAAAAGGAGGAAAAAGCGCGTACCGTGCATGAAGCAGGCGATCATCCGTACCCCTCTACCCACAACACTGAAAAAAGTAATCCTCGGCCCTAACGGTGTTCTTGAGACGCTTTCTGGAGAAGAGACGGTACCGTGCCGTGTCATGACGATATACGACGTCTTAAAAGATGTCGTACAACCCGACTATATGCGCTTCGGAAAGTGAAAGAGAAGCCACTAGTAAAGGGGTGAAGGCGCCGGATATTCACTACCGTCCATGAGATGGTGAATTTCAGCTGAGGCGGTATCTTGCTCTATGCGCGTAGAACTGGGGGTTGGGGTCGTTCGTTGGTCACCATGTTCAATATCGTTGTATCATACGTCGTCCTCGACTCCTTGGGTACCAAATTTGCCGAGGATTCTATAAAAGATCGCTTAGGAATGAGACCTGCAGTGCTGCATTTAGTATCTCTCGAATGCTCGATACTCAGACCGACGCACCTCTCCAGTGAGGTCCGTATCATCAGTTTTCCTTTTCAATGATTGAGCGCTACATCACGGACTGAGAGCTGCGTCACGGAATGAGATACTGAACGACAAGCTGTCCATGGGCGAGCCGGGCAATGTGTCGAGCGGTACGATGATGGTGGTAGGAGACTGAGTCGCGTCGGACCTTGAAAATGCCAGTGATCCGCCATCACCACGCCACGTTGTCGGCTACCAGTTTTCTAGTACTATTACCGCTTCCATGTGGGTTAATAATATTGACTCCTTGACTCTTCTTCGTAGCGTGATTGCAGAGGATATATCAACTCGGCAGTTTTTGCGCAACGAGGAAAGCCGCCGCAAACTTCGTGTCCGTTAGAGGATAATCGGTGGTGGGGAGTCGGATATCGGAACAACTTTCCTTCGTCCTGCCACAAACAACGTGCTGGACCTTACCCATTGAATTTTGTCCATTCTCCTCTTTACTTGTCGTCGACCGCCGCTTTGGCACCTGGGAGATCATCCAATCTACGCCGCATCCATATCCGGTTTTGTTCCTTCGAATAATATCCCACTCGTAGTCGATATGTCCCACTCGTGTCCAAACTGCCATATGACATGCGATGGATCCTCCTCATTCCATCTTGCCCCAGATCCGTCCATCATCGCCCTTTTGCATAGCAATCAACCCCCATCAGCATCGATGGAAGCCACTTTAAGGGCGGGATCTAACAGGATTTCAGAGCTTGATTCCCTGATACCAGAGCTGGAGAGAAAATTGAAATCTCTTGTGCAGGAGCGCAATCTGCTTGAGTGGATGACGAGGCACTCAAGAATAATCCTTAATCCCGTCCGACGTCTTCCTGAAGGCGTGTTACACAAAATCTTCCGACATTGTGTCTCCGACTCAACGACGAGTCGCAGTTCCTTCCACCCAGATTCACATCCATGGATACTTGTTAATGTGTGCAGAATGTGGCGGCAGACTGCGTTATCATTTCCGCTGCTGTGGACGCAGGTACACTTTAACATGTCTATGATACCCAAGTCCGTTCGCGCCCGAGGACGGCTGTCAAAGGAGTCACCTCATGATGATTTTATTTCATATGAGTACTTCATGAAGAGATTCCATCTTCAACTACAGCGATCTGCTGGCATTCCCCTTGACATCTCGTTTATCTGTGATGTCAATATGACGAACGACGAATCCTCGGTCACCTCACTCTGCAACGACCCTGTGACGAATGAAGGAATATCATATCTCTGGCCTTTCATTTCCTCTTCCTATCGATGGAAACGATTATTAATCAGTCTCTCAGGCCTTACGCTGGAACCGTTTTCCTTCATTCAGCACTCCATATCTGCTCTCGAGACCCTGGAGATCGTTGAAGGGCTAACAACATCTTCTTACCATCAAGTGCAACTTCTATCAGCTACCAATCTTCGAAACCTCATCATCAACAATGTCGATGATAATTCTTGTTGGCAGGATCTGCAGCTGCCATGGTCGAAGTTGACTACCTTAACGCTGCGAGGGATTACTACATCTCATCTAAACGCATCGCAGATAGTCCAGGTTCTTTGCCGGATGTCCTCCCTCGAATCATTGTCATTTACGTCACAAATTTCTTCTTGGGATGCACGCAAGTATCCACATGCAACTCCTGTCATTTTGCCCAAGATCACTCGGTTGTCCTACATCATAGTACAGTCGTTTACCGGGGAGACAATCCTTGGTTCCCAGTCTTTCGATGGCATATTGTCGCTCGTCGTCTTGCCATCGTTGAAGCAACTGAATATATTATACAAGGACAGTCATTATACAACAGATGCGAACGATGGCATAGTTTCCATGTTGCGACGGTCAAGCTGTGCTCTGAAGACTCTCAATTTCTCGTGGGGTCCAATGATTTGTGATCCGCTGCACTTGCTCCAATGTGGTAGTTGTTCATCGCTCGAGGAGATCTCCATATTTTGGGTCCCAGTTGACTCTATTAGAGATATCATTTCGCACCTTCATGCCAACGACCATATTCGAGATCTTTCGCATGCTGTCGCCTCAGAGAGTGTTGCATTATTTCTCCCTGGGCTACGCTCTATGGAGATAGATCTATCTTCTCCGAGTCTCAGTGCGGAAGAAAATGAGTCGGTTGAGAATTGCATTATGCTATTTTTGGAGTCTCGCGAAGCGGGCGGAGCTGCCCTAGAGCGTTTGTATATCCACGTTCAAATGGAATACGTTATGTCGGAGTCCTTCGAAAGGCGTCTCCTTGCCTTACGTGAGAGGGGTCTCCGATTTTACATGTCTCGCTATGATCACAATGATCCTCGATCCTTTTAGTTATGAACAAGTTACGACTTCAGATGATCTGTAGATAGGCTGCTAGCATTTGTTCTTTATGTGAATAATAGCTCACTGGACATGCGATATTTAAAAGGCCGCTAAATACAGATCTAGAGACAGTTAATTATCGGCTATCAGCATTGGTGGGGAATTAGACTCATTTCTTTTGATTATGCTCCGCGAGTCAGGAGGTTTTCCACCACTGTCTCCGTGTTTAGTTCGGGTTAAATCGCAGTTGTACCATGGTCCGTGGTCGAGAAAGACCGTGAATATCCATCTCCTTGTCTGGCGAAGTAGCTAACGATGCCATTTCTTTGGAGGCAGAATGTCGTTGTGTGGTCTTCGCGTATTAAAATGGACAAACCATTACGGGAAGTAGTTTCTGAATCGCTAAGATCAACGTACCCGTTTTTCACGCATGGCGGTCCTCGGTGACATATCGTTGCATGCTCAACGCGCTGAAGAAACAAAGATGTAAGGAACGGTCTCGATGCACGGCGCTGCCATTAGAACAGCCAAAAAAGGAGAATCGGGCAAGGCCATAGGGACTATCGGTCGGTATGGGGAGTGGTGGTATGTGGTATACACCGCCAGTGGGTCTAGTAATAATAGACGACCTAACCAAGACTGATAAAGACGAGCTTAAAAGATGCAAAGAACAGCAACATACCTTGAAGAGAAGCTGATATTGAAGGCGACTTCTTTTCATACCCTTTATCGTAGACTTCAGTTAAGACAAGGGTATCAAGGACGAAACTGCATATGATCTCCAAAATCTCCAAATAAAGGAGGTATTCATACGAACGCATGATCAGCGAGGGTGATTCAAGGAGCGAACGATCCAATATCATAAGCGTCGGCCTCGTCAAATGTCATTTGGGAAGACTGCTACATTGTAATCGCTCGGCCTATTGTGTTCATGTTGTCGTTCATAATGATGGTGGGCTTCAAGATTTCAGAAGAACGCGATAACCGTCCACCAACAAGCCATTGGGCGGTTCAGCCTAATCAGCCTACATTAAACCGTAAGCAGGAAAAATGAATACGTCGGACTTACATCGAATCAGCATCGTTTACTGGTCGTGCTGGTGCTATCCGAGAAGGAGTACACTCTGTGAAGCTGGACATATGAATCTCAGTAGGTGAATGCAGACGGGTCACAGATGCACGTACCATTTCACCACATACTGACGACACGGATATCCCCCTACCTTATCTAATTTCCTGAGACCAGCTGACTTGCGTGGCTTGTCTGGTTTAGCAAGAATCGGTGCAGGTGGGAGATCGATATGAATGGCGGGAGGCGGTAGAGAGACAGGGCCATGCGATAGATTCGAAGAAAGGAATCGACGATCATGAGAATATCGACATGGATGGTCGCCAAACATGCAGTAGCCTTGCAGGTAGTGAAGGCAGACGTTTTTACCTCTGCATACAAGTGAGAGTCAGACTATGACTTGCGACCAAGAAAACTGGCTTGCTCACCGACTATCCCGCACGCTCCTTATATCGGCAGCATGGGAGTACTCACAGTTCGTTCCTCGTGAGCAGGTGTCGTGGTTGTAGTACCAGCAGGCTACCCCGTTGCCTGTGTGGCAGTATCCGGCGTCGTAGAACATGGAAAATGGAGACAGGCGGATGTTTCAAATTCAGACAATTTTCAAACCGCGAAGGCGCCGAATTGAAGTGAGTCAGCGGCACTTAAAGCGGTTCATCTGGAGTAAGCCATATATTTGCTACAAGGAAGATACGTTTAGGAAGCTTGATTTGCTCGAGAGACTGTTACAACGGACTAAGTCACCAAAGATTTCAAGGTTTCGGGGGAACGGACCGTTTCCGTAGGCCGCCGGTACCTAGTCGAAATCGTGGACCGACAGGTTCGAGCGGAGCAGAGAGCTATCTCTATCGCGGAAGCCTGGCTTCTCCGTCTAAATGTCGAGCTGACTTAGAGAAGGAATCAAGGAGTAACTCTCCCCTGAAAATCTAACTCGAGACGTGCCAGAATGCCATGTACAAGTGAGCCTTCATCGAAGTCGAACAGAAAACCGTTATCATATTTGACCAATTGAAATCCAGTTTGCAGTTTCTTGCCCGGGTCTCTGCAACAAGACGATGACTTTAGAATTCAAGGAACAAGCTATCCGAGACAGTGGTATTTCGTTAGGAAGGTAGAAAGATCGTACACAAAAAATTCATGTACCGGAAGAGGGAAGGTCGTCGATTCCTTGCCAGGCTCTGTGGGTCCTTCATCTCACATCCGAGGAATGTATATCTGAAACTTGGTTATATGCATAGCAAATGCGAACAGGCCGTGATTATACATTAATTTATGGTTAGCAAACAAATAATGACTGCAGAGACAGCGGCGTCACCATTGCCTTCGCGTAGGACACTTTTATCGGCACTTTCAAAGATCCGGTCGCGCGCACGCTTGTTCTATATATTTACGAGGTCTGGTCCGTTGTATGACTCGTCTAGCTCATTCCAAAAATCTGGAAGATCGATTTGAAGAGCCCCACCCAAGGTGTCAGTATCTCGACTGTGAACCAGGTCTGCATAAGTTTTCTTCCAAGGGAAACATCGATTTCACAGTGTCCAAGACCACTGACCAGGAGCAGACAAACAAGGGCTTGCAACGAGAGAGAATTACTTGAAGATGCTGCCAACTTCGGAGGTTGAGGCCGTCGTAGAGATGAGGAGAGGAAAAGAATGAGATGATGTTCGTAAAAGGAAGAGCCTGTGTCGGAGGCAAACGGAGTCGCGTTCCGGATCTGTCGGCCCTGGATCTCTGCACAGCTTTTTATCGTGACTTGACCGTGACACGAGTCTCTCACCGACTTTGCACCAACTTCGATGTTCTTGCGAGCAACTCGGGTGAGTCAATGCTCAGCCACTGATGCATTCTAGCGGATCTGAAACAGTGTGTACGGATATCTCTGGTAATTGACGACATTGGTAATCCTCCTCTCTTTGCAGTTATCATAGGCACTTTCTTGTCCCGGTCGATGCACAGGAACGGCGGAGAAGGTCGACAAAAATGATAACGCTCACCTTGGAGATCTCTGTATGTGATGTGAGTGAGTCCAACGTGAAGAAACGATAACGAACTGCTGATGGTTTTTCGTGAAATCTTTCGTTCTTTCTTGGGGTACAAGGACATGATTGTTGGTAGCTACGGCGATATTTCCGATACGACCTCTGTTCCATGATGGCTGCATAAAAATCGGAAGAATAGTGTGCCTAATGCCTTTATCCAGACGTAGCCATGCGAGGGGAGCATATAATACGTGCGTCTGTCGACAGTTCCTTACTTTTCTTTCTCTCATGCATCCATTGGTTTGAAGGTCGCTTTCTTGAAGCCAAGAATACCACAATTATATCCAAGTAGCTTCGTGTGCCCCACAGCCTGATGGTCAGTGAAATCACAACCTCCGGTCTCTTCGCACGAAAAATAACTTCATCTATGAACGCTCCCAATGTGAGAGGTAGAACCCGTCTTTATTTCTCCTTGTCTGTCTGCTACGGATCATGACTTACAGTGTTCCGCAGATACTCGTTTGCTGCTCGTTGATCCCGTCACGTACTGTGAACATTTCGCTCAGGATAGCCGTACATTCGTTGCTTCGTTGCTGACGCTCTTATGCGTATGATATGGGCGTCCACTCTTTGCAAGAAACCTTCCCTCTGGATGTCCGTCCCTGCATCATATCCTCTGCGGAGATAGAATGAGCATACTACTAGCCTATTCGAAAAGATCAGATCCTGTTGCCGTAAAGCAGCAGCCAATTCCGGCGAGCGATTTCGTTGTTTATGGTCTGTCATTTTGAACTCATTCTTCCTTTACAGATACCTTGGATGAGATATACTCGGCTACGACTCCTACGAGCGAGCTAACACGGTGTATGCTGCAAATCATACGTTCTACGATCTGGACCAAGAACCTGTGTTCCAATACAGGGGCGGAACGGAGGGATTTGATGGCGGTGATACGTTCATGCAGCAGGTACGAATTGTCCCGTCACTGTGATTCTATGTCTAATCACATTAATAGGTATCTTCTGTCTGGAAAAAGCGCCGCAAGTACGTTTATCTCCCATATCAAAGCCACCTTTTCTTAACTTCGTATCCTCTCGAAGCTTCCTCGACTGCTTGAATACCACGGGAATGATGTGATCGCGTTCGCAGCTTCGGAGACGTTGGCATCATAGTCCCATCGCTGAATCAGGGTGATACAGAATGATGTTATTATCACATCTTACAGCACCCATCGACCATATTCATTGATCTTCCAAACTTGTGAGTCATTTTTGTTCCCCGATGAATGCATGCACTTAGCCAACCTTGGACAACAGGAGGGAATGCGAAGCGAAGTCTTGGCTCATTATCAATCATTTCTAGAAGTCATTCTCGCATGTTATCATTTTGTAAAAATGATTATGCATATCGCTGTTAAAATACCCAGCGATCCATGACTAGGGCTCTCAGCTGCCAGCCATCACATTTGCGCTCGTTAAATTCGGATCCTCGTCTGGGCGTCTTCCTTGCATATCTCCATTTAACATTTGCCTCTGCTGCGGTGTCGCGGGCTGTGTGAGAGTCAATTAACCTCGTCCCATCAACAGATCAGGATGTCAATACTGTTGGAGCCATTGTTGCGACATACGTTACTTTCGACCAATCCTCCTCCCTTGCTTCATCGCCATTCTGCCTGATCTTCGATAACTTTGTTTTCCTTCAACATTGTTCTAATCCTGGCTCTCCCTCCCTTGAACCTAGACCTGTAACCGATCGTCTTGAATGGGAGGCAAGCTCACGATCAAGACGACCTGTAAATCTGAGCTCAAATTTGGCTGATACATTTTCGCTTATCTCACACCTTCCTAAATAGATTTTGATGCTTAATTGGGAACCCGCGTGCTGCGCTGCTCCTCATGCACCTCGCCACGCAATTTCTTCATGCCTGGCAGCCACAACTGTACAAAATCATCACGCTTTCTACTGATTTTCTTCCATGGCTGTATTACACCTTTGGACTGTCACTGAAATGCTCACCACTCACGAATGTCTGGATCAGTAGCATCTTCCGCCTCATTTAATCCAGTCCTTGCAGTTATCTCTTTCGGTACTCTACTGGTACTTCATTAAATCCTTGCTTACATCCTTCTTCTTGTCGGCTATTATTCTTCTCATAGATTACGATTTCCTTTCGACTTTCGGATAAGACTGGACTGGACCTGGGAATTTTACTGATTTATGCGCATGACGTACAGTCCATGTTGGTGAAACTGGACTCTGTATCATCTCAGGGTCATCCTTCATTCTTTCTGAGCCTGCGCATGCTAACGGTGTTGCAGGAGCACAAATAGCTTGAGAAAATATTTGCTTGAATTGCCGACAGCGATTGGATAGCGAGAATATAAAGTAGATGGGGGTAGTTGCGAGCACTGAAAGCTGGAATTGGTTTAGAAGACATAAATTTATGAACTTGTGTCCTCGTTGGATGAAGAAATGCCTCTGTTACGGGCGAATAAAATATTGACACAAACGCGACGCGGTTCTCAGTCATTCCCAATTAGGTATCAAAATCTATTTAAGAAGGTGTGAGATAAGCGAAAATGTATCAGCCAAATTTGAGCTCATATTTACAGGTCGTCTTGATCGTGAGCTTGCCTCTCATTCAAGACGATCTATTACAGGTCTACCTCGCACCCCAGTCTGCTGCAAGTTCAATGGTTACTCCGATCACTTGTGAGCACTCGTTGACATTTCATGGATGCAATCTTCTTCGTACCTCAATTTGTGGAGCTACGTATTGAATGAAAGCGGTGTTTCATGTGGGGCATCTGATGTAATTGGGGAATTCCATTGACAGCACTAGAAGTTTACACTTGACGCTTGGCGCTCCGTGCTTATCTTATATGCTGTAGCGCAAAAACCTGTCACAGATGATTAGCCCTCACGACTGCATCTGCAAGGCAGCTACGAAGATATATTTCAGTTTGAACCCACCCTATGAATTTTCAGCAACAACAGTATTACTCTTCGGAAAATGTCTTCGCTATTGTTGGATCGAGCTGTGCAAATAATTAAGCCGGAGAAAGCATTTTGCGGATGTCGGTGGTGATTTTTATCACAGCAACCGTCACGCCGCGTTCGGATGGCGGATCTATGGATGAGGCATCAGAAAGTCATGAAGCCTGAGGTAGGACAGATTACATCATGCCCACCTTTGTTCATCGAGGTTGGGATGCACTTTGACACCCACTGATACGCCGATCGAAATATGGATGATACTTCGCCGCGGCATCCTTGGTTGTGGAGTATGTATTTCTTACCTTCTATCTATTTTTCAAAACAGATTTCTAAACAACAAAAATCTACAGTCCCATCGGAGTGCAGAGAAGCTAGAGATCGTCGACGGGATGAAGCAGTGAGTGCATTGGAAATGAGTGCAATGATGCTCAATAACATATTTCTGGCACGTCTCTAGTATACGAAGCTCCCGGAGGTGACAATTTCCGCCAGCACGGAGATCAACCAGGTGGAGGAAGACATCGTTGTTCCATTACAGCAGATGTACACTGGTGCAAGGCCTGTGATATCAGCCTCTCTCGCTAACACTCCCTGTGCCACGCTCGGCATTCAGGGCCTCCTGGAGCAACTCAACGCTACCCTCGGAACATCATACTCCCTAGAGACCCCATCCCTCTCCTCCCTTCTTGAAGGGTGTATCTCGAAGAATTATGACTTTGGTACTGTGTACGGCCGCCTTCGCCAGGTATGGTACACTGAAGATTGCAGTACCATCCCAGAAGAACTATGCAGATGTGAACAGAAGGACTACGAGCTGCGACGAAACGCACTGGATGGAAACTGCATTGTCAATCCGGCCATGGACCCTCGGCGTGCCTGGGATCTGTACAGTAATCGAGTCGTGCCGACGTGGATCGCCCGATCAGATTGTTCATGTCCCATATCACATGCTTGGGTGGATGATGGGGATCGCGTGGATGTGTGGACGCCCATCAACGGACACGAATGGCCCGTGCCCATCCCAAGCGTAACGAACCTCAACCTCATCCGCATCGAGATGCTGAATCTAGGCAGGGAGTACGTGTGGTTGGATGTACTCTGTTTGAGGCAGAAAGGGGGGCTGCGGGAAGATCTGCGTGCAGAGGAGTGGTTGCTGGATGTGCCCACCATCGGGTATGTGTATCAGTACAGGGTTAGGGTGGACCCTACGACTCTTCGGCGGGGCCCCCCCGGAGGGAGGGGTGCCGAAGACGTCATAGGGGACTTAACATATCCCCGACGTACAAGAGGCGGCGGTGCGGTAGTTTGGCTGTTAAGGCGAGTACGGAGCTAGTAGGCTCAACGAGACGGGACCAATGGGCTGGGGAAAATCCCCAAGCCAACCCATTTCGTATAAATACTCATCAGGGTCCGTGCGCTCGAATTGCGCGATTATTGCGACTCGTGCTTCTTATTAGAAGTGGTCTGACAATAATCGTACGATATTAATCTTATATCGTCATCGGCGACGTCTTTAGACCCGTCCAGACGGGCCTAGACCGGTTACGCGGTTAAATGCGTAATCGTGCTTACTCTCTTAATAGCCGAACTACCGAACCGGCCCGTTGAGTCATACCATATGACTCACCTGATATCGGATCATTACGGTCCAATCAGTAGCCACGGTTAACTCCGGGTCACGTGTTCAGGAGTCTAGACCGTCCCCCGGCCCGCCGGTCCGCCCGGTCCGGGTCCTCCCTGTAGGCGGCCCCGAGGGGCGGCCCAGGGCGTGGGTTAATTCCCGTAAACTACCCCCTTAGGGATAGACAACTCGGTCCGGTTGTTAGGGTTAGGGTTAGGGTTAGGGTTAGGGTTAGGGTTAGGGTTAGGGTTAGGGTTAGGGTTAGGGTTAGGGTTAGGGTTAGGGTTAGGGTTAGGGTTAGGGTTAGGGTTAGGGTTAGGGTTAGGGTTAGG